>NW_027271190.1:942500-1080000 GCF_040938485.1 Diadema antillarum
TTGTTGTTGTTTTTTGTTTTTTTGTTTGTTTTGTTTTGTTTTTGTTTTTGTTTTTTTTTGTTGTTTTTTTGGGGGGGTATGTATAATGTTGTGTATCTGTGTGTGTGCGTGTGTGTGCGCGCGCACTCGGTCATGTGTGCGTTATGTATGTTTGTGCCAGTGTCTGATGGAGGGGGGGGGGGGGGCTGGTTGGTGCACTGCAACAGAAGAAAGGGGGAAGTAAACCTTGTTCTGGGTAAAATGCAGATAATAGATTCACCAGATGCCTTCAGCCTATTTCCTAAAAGCCGATTGAAGGGAAATGGTACCTAAATAATATGAAGAGTTTGTTCACAAAAACCGATAAGTCCATTTTTGAAGATTTTTAAGTAAGGTCTCTGTCATGAGGTACAAAATAATACCTTTTAAATGACATATTGGTCACTACACATAAAGGGACATTTTTGAAGTTATGGTCAAAAGAAGCAAATATTTTCTAATTATTCTCTATATTTTTCTGGACCTTTAATTCCAAATATCTCCATTTGGCAAATGTGGACTTATCGGTTTTTGCGAACAAACTCTTCATATGTATATGGCTTGAGTGAATGTAAAGAAATGTTATAAAAAGAAAAAGCAGTAGCAGTATAAGTAGTAGTAGTAGTAGTAGAAGTAGTAGTAGTAGTAGTAGTAGTAGTAGTAGTAGTAGTAGCAGCAGAAGTAGTGGAAGTAGCAGCAGCATAAGTAGTAATTAAATGATCTGGTCGTCATAAAAATTGTTATCTTTCAAAAAAAATAAAAGAGGTTTACATGTTGCAAGACAGGAACTCTCAACACGGTGTACAAAACATTGTGTCAACGATTACGTTCGTTCGTTTGTTTGTTTGATTGTTTGTTTGTTTTTTCAAAGAGATTTCATAGGTATAGACCTATAATCTCTTTAGGTTTTACTCACGATAACTAGAGACCCAAGTTTTTGTTTCCAGGCCACATCGCTTCGCCATGACACTGTAGTCGATTAGTTGACAGTGTTGCTGGAAATTGTTTCATGCTGTTGTAATTGGATTGGTCAATGTGAGGAAGGAATGAAGATAATAGAGAAAGGTGCTGAACAGGAGACTATCAAACTCGTTTATACCCACTAAAATAGATGAACGTGTACACGTTATCATTGCCCCTCGTTAAACGTTAACCAGTGAAGGCACAACTTTCTAGGCTATAACCATTATAATGTACGTTGTATCCGGGATTGCCTCTTACCAAACTCTATAACAGAGGTGGGTGCGCTGGTGGTAAGACGCACGATTCAGACGATAATTCGCCCGCAACGGCAACAAAACAAGTGCGTTCCAAAAAGAGCTTTTTCTCTATGCATGCATGCTATGAAAGACTTCCACGAAAGCAAAGCAGGCGAGCGTGTTACATCCCACTCTAGAATTGATCCCAAACTTTTCCCCCTTTTTTTGATATACGTGACTGGATGACCGAGACTTTTGTAATCAAATTTTAAAAAAAAGCAGTTCAAGGTAAAATGTTTTATTAACTGTCCGCTTAGATTCAATCTGTGCTACTGACCTTGTCTTGTTTGCGTTTAGGATATGAAAGGGGGTTGACCTGCTTTCCGAGTTATCACCTTCACCACCGCTCTGGGGAGCTGAAGATTAAATATAATTAAAGTACCCCAACTTAAAGTGTCAATGAAGAATTTGTTACTATAATGCTCTATGATCACACAGTGATCCTTTTGTATTAGGCCCTATGAGGCCAGACGAGTCAAGTGCCTATAGTAATGAACTGAGAGAAAATGGGGGAAAACATTGATGTTTTGGATCTATGAAATCATACTCTTGGAAGGGCTGCCTTTTCTGCATTATCATATGAAGTTATGTATATAATGTATATATCCCATCAGATAGATAGATAGATAGATGGATAGCTAGACAGATACACTAGGCCCTATGATATGTTTTTACGTGTGCGTTTATAAATAATAGTGCTGAAAGTGCAGTGCGTACAGTATAGTCAAGGGTCGAGTGAACGAAACGTGATAGATGATTACGAAAGTGAATGTAGTAGTAAATTAACAAAACAGAAGTTGCTGATTACATTTAGTGGGTTCCCAAAAATCCACAGTTATAGAGACAAGTCAAGTTATCCAATTTAAACACAAAGACTGTCGATCGTTCTTGAACGGCTAGGTGATAGCAAATGGCGCCGCGTACACATGACGTATCAACCGAGAAGGGAAGAATGTTTTCGGGAAACATTTAAGTTACGTCACGAAATGTGTCTCATTTCTTAGAGACCAGCAGAGATGGGCTCGGTTTACAAGAGGCCAAAAGTTAACCCTTTCCATACTGAATTTTGGAATCCCCATAGACTTTATACAGAGATCGCCATGTCCCCGTATGGAATGGGTTAATCCAAGCTGCTATCTTCCAGGAGCTACATGCCAGATGAAGGCGTGCAAAGATAGTATTGTTCCTATAATGTTTCTACTTTTAATTGACGACGCACGCCAAAAACAATTTGACTGAATTGGCAAAACGAAGTCTAAATTGTATCTTTTTTTTTATTAAGGTGAAAAGTTTTTAAAAAAGTAATGTAATTCTTCCCGATCCCTTCTTGCATATCCACCATCGCTGTTGACTTATTAATGGAGGTCATAATCATCACTGTTCAAGGTCAAGTCACTGTGCGTGTGTGTGTGTGTGTGTGTGTGTGTGTTTGTTTTTGTTTTTGTTTTTTTAGGAGGGGTTAGGACGTTCAAGGGCATGTATATAACCACAATCCACAAGTAAACACACACACACATACACTCACAGACACAGACACAGACACAGACACACACACACACACATACACACAAAATACACATATACACTAACAAAACATTGGGACAAAATGTCCTGTTGTACACTTTATGCACAATCTCAGCCCATGATGTCGATTAATATCAAGAATGAAACCCTCCAGCTGTATCCTCTCCTCTCCCCACCCCGACCAGGAAGAATCTATCTTTTCTCTTTATCCCTTAAGGCCCTGATGGCTTGCCCCTCCCTCACCTCCCCCTCCCCCCCCCCCCAAAAAAAAAGATAATAAATAGATAAAAGAATGGAAAGCGCCCTATCCAAGCCACTGACCATGATGTTTGACCTAGCACTTTGTAAAATTCTATCGATATCCACAAAACAACTGTGACACACGAGAGACGTATAACTCGCCAACAAAAAGCAAATTTAACGGGGCCAAAGGGCGTGCTCATAGAAGGTCTACTCCAAACTATATTGCAGCCATCTCATTCTTTTGAAAGTATTCACTTTTCGAGCCAACCACACCGTCATAAATTCTTTTATAGCCGTGAATACCAACGGTTTTGTTGTTTGCCCACATCACGTCACGGTGTTGTATGGATGCAAGCTTCGGATCCCACTTTTTCCCCATCTTTTATCGGTGCTGGTTCTGTATAGTATCAACTAGCCATTTCTTTTCTAAGTATGGCGGGAGGGGGGGGGAAACAAGAGATCAAGCGGAAGACTTCATTCAAAGTTAATAATCAGAGCAGCATGAATATTGTTCACAAATATGACTCTATAGCTTCATTGATCGGTGTAAGTGGCATCCACAGCAAAACAATTATCTCCTATAGTGGTAAAACTCTCGCGAGTTACGTATATGCTGCCTCCATAGCCATCAATTCTGTTTACGTTATGCTTACTTATGCACCACCACTACTACTATACTACTATTACTATACTATGACTACTATATGTACTACGAGTATATTTAGTACTTTTGTTACAGTTACAAAATATACTACCACTAATATTCTATCATGTCACTTTTATAGGCCTACTAGTAATATACTACTAGTGCTACTACTACTATATACTACGACTACTTATATCATTACTCATACTAATACTTGTTATATACTAATACTAACACTGATACTAACACTAATACTTATACTAATACTAATGACAATATCAATACCAATACAATACTAATACCAATACCAATACCAATACCAATACCAATACCAATACCAATACCAATACCAATACCAGTACCAGTACCAATACCAGTACCAATACCAATACCAATACTAATACTAATACCAATACCAATACCAATACAATAATAATACCAATACCAATACCAGTACCAATGCTAATACTAATACTAATACTAATACTAATATTAATACTAATTCTAATACTAATACTAATACCAATTACCAATACCAATACATATACTAATACTAATACTTATACTAATAGTAATACTAATTCTAGTACTAATACTAATACTAATACTAATACTAATACTAATACTAATGCTAGTGGTAATAATACTACTACTCTCATTACTACCGATGGAACTATTACTATGTTCAGTTTCAAGAACAATTCTGAAGTTTCATATACATTGTGTTACTCCGAGGCTGTCATCCTAGTCAAGCATACTTCTTATTTATGATACATTATAGATAAATTGTCGTTGATCAGTTACGTTCGTTTTCATTTTGCTCAAGTGGTTAAGGCATTATTTACTATTTGCAGATGAAACAAAAGCCCAGCTTTAGTGCTTCAAAATAGTTCTAAAATGTGAGTCAGAGATAGAAATAACCAGTAAAAAACAATTGAATCAGTATAGTCAATGTTAAATACACAAAATGCGAACAATAGGTAGGCCTATGATAAAATATTTCTAGACTAACCTGTCTACAGTTATGGTTTATTGAGAAAAATAGTGACATCTCCGTATATTTTAGGCTTCATTGTGAATTTTTTATATGGTATTTAGGATGTTTTGCGATAACAATGACCTACGCATATGCATCAAATGTGATATCTCGAACATTTTTGAAATCACTGCAAAACAAAGCACACGAAACATGCTACTCTACTACCATACACTTGGACTTTTCTTTTAAATGAACTCCTACTGTACATGCTATGCTCTTAAATCTTCTTTTATTGCTACTATACCTCCACTCATTTAACAGTAAATGATTATAATATTATTGTGTATTGTGTGTGCATATTTCAAGTACACACTCACAAACAATCATACGGCTAATAAATCATAAATTCATCATAAATTTGTAAACACATACACACACACACACACACACACACACACACACACACACACACACACAAATAAACAAAGATCTGACTCTGCTATAGCTCACGTTTTTGTTATGAATCAAACCGTACAAACAATCTTTCAAGAATGGCGTAAAAATGTATCATGATGTCTTCTTCTCTGAAAGTTGTTGTAGATTTCTCACTTTATTATTACGGAAGGGAGGGAAATCTTTGATGGCAAAACAACATGTCTCACAGTCTGACAAAAAACAAAAAACAAATCACCATCACCATGATATCAGACTATAAAGTAACAAAAAACTTTATTCTTCCCTCGCCTCAAGCGCCATCTTCCCCAGTCTCCAGATCCAGCTTCTGTTCCAACGTGGGCCGAACAGGCCACACACACTTTGCACAAATGCATATTCATGACATTATGGAAAATCATTAGAGTGAAACAAGAAAAGATTTCATCTCTAAAGCTACGGTCACAAAGGTTAGTACGAACGATGCGTTCGTACGAATGTCACTGTTCGTACGAATTCTGGAGTTCGTAGAGATTCGTAGATGGGACACAGATTTTTATACGGCCTTCTTACGAATTTCGCACGAACGCTGTTTAATTCGCAAGAACAACTTAAGACCTTGGAGAGAAACGAAATGATTTATGGCCCTAGAATTCGTACGTTTTTCGTAAGAATGCCTTGAGTTATTCTTTCGTCAGACTTACGGCCATCTTACGATTTCTTTTTGTCGTAAGATGGTCGTACGTGCAACTCACGGCACTTTCAAGTCATTCGCAAGAAGATTTACGATTTTTTGTATATTTAGTCGGGTTGTTAAAAAGACGCTGCCGTGTCCTGTCGAAAATTCTGTACCAGTTGAAAGTTTTATACTTCAAGATGGCAGTAGTGCCAAGGAGACTACAACTGCAGCTGCATCTACAAGTAGAGGAGGAGGAGGTTGTTGCTCCAACTCTCCCCCTCTCCCTCCTTCCTCCTCATCTCCCTCTTTTCTTTTCTTCCCCTTCCCCCTTTTCCCTTTGATTGCCTTCCCTTTTGGTTCCATATTTAACAGAAATGCTTTCTGGTCGAACACCTAGAACAAAGTGAGGATTTGAACTTTTGGCATTATACCCCTAAAACTCAACAGTTGCACAAATATTACGAACGCCTTACAAACTCGAAGAGTTGTCCGTAAGAACGCCGTACGAATCTCCGTTCGTACGGCATTCTTACGAAAGACGTAAGAGCCCTCTATGAACGACTAAGGGTATTCTTACAATCATCGTAAGAATTTAAGGCTTCTAGAATTGTCTCTCGACCCTGCAAAATCTTGCGTAGTTCTTACGATGTTCGCACGACGTTCGTACATCCGCCTTGCGAAGAGAGGGTTTCGTACGAAGTTAACAAAAAAATCCTGGACAAGACCATCGACCAGGCTACGAACCTACGAACGGTCTACGAACGGCCTACGAACGGTCTATGAACGCTGGTTTCGTACGGCCTTCCTAAGAAGATCTTACGAAATTGTCTAAAAATCGTTCGTACGGCGTTCGTAGCAGTTCGTAAAGGCATTTGTGACCGAGCCTTAGACGGTATGCAATGTCCATTTCATCCTTCTGATTCTCAATCAAAAATATCTGAGTTTTAATCAGACCTAAAACTTTTAACTTTTCTTTTTCTTCTCTCCGTCCATCTTTTTTTTTTTACATTATTCTTCTCCATTTTTTATTTATTTTGTGTTTCTTGTGTACAATTTGAACTTCTGAAATCTATATGCTTTGCCGGAACAGATGAATGAGAATTCAAATTTCAAATTCAAATTCAAAATTAATTTATTCGGAAGGAGAAGAATTGGACGGAGAAGTTGATACAGTGGAGAATTTGACCTTTTGTTAAGTTCTGTAAACACCTGGTGATGTCTGTAGAGTATTGAAATAAAGAAGAAAGAGAGAAAGAAACCGGATAGAATAAATAATAATTGATTAAGAAGAGGAAAAGAGGAACGCTAGAATTGGCATTGAAATATAAAGAAAGTTCATGGAAAAAAAAGGGAAACCATGGAAACGGATGCATGTGTTATCACGCCCCCCCCCCCCCCCCCCCCCCAAGTACTAAGTATCGCTTAGGATACTTGCGGCCTTGTTCAGGCTGGTAAGGGCTATTATGGTCTTTAAGGGTGAGTCTCTTGACACCTTCTTGAGTGAAGGGGAGATGGTTGGAGTCCTATTAACCCTAAAAACTCCATTAAAACTCGGTGGGTGTGCACCATCTCCGCAAAAGACTTGAGTCATCTCAGAATTAACACCACAGATAAGTTACCTCTCTCAAACACGTGCGAGAATGTCCGAACAAATTGGCTAAACGCTACATAACATGCCTCTAAACTCAGCGCGTTAACACAAAGGCATGATCAAGCCTGACTCATCAACACCGTTCGATGGACACCGTTACTTGTGATGCATCTTTTCGAGGGGGGGGGGGGGGGGGGGGGAGGGGGCAGACTTAAAGAGGGAAATTAAGTCGTTAAATCGTCCAAACTACAACATTACAAATCGTTGCTTTGTTTAGCGTCCTGCCGAGCTTTTTTTTTTCACCATATTAAACGAGCGGCTCATTGCCGAGAGTCGTTTTATAGAGGGTTCACTATAACTCTCATCCTTGTGTAGCACTTGGCGGTCATTTATTGCCTCTCATTAAAGTGAAAAGCGCATGACTGATAAGGAAGTTTTTGTATAGGACGCACTTGACAAAGACTATCGTCTTGAAAGTCGGTTGAAACAAATTGATTTCAGGTTCCATGACCGCTAGTAACCTATAACACGTCTAACCTTTTCTGACACGCTCTCGCTGTTTTCCATGAATGTTTTAGGTGACCTTCTTCTTGGTATCTGGGGCCACCGTAGTATGTGTTTGATTTAACCAAGCCACCACCTTGGTTTTGGGATTAAAATTTTTTTTTTTTTTTTTTGAGGCGTTTCACAACATTATCTATAAAAAAAAATCGTAGCTACGACTATTACTATTTTGCAAACAGTCAAATTACTTTGTGAACACGGCTTCGTAGAAAAGGCATTAAAGTGGGTTCAGGAGTCACATAACCAACAGAACAGTTTGTTTCTGTTGATGATAATGCATCTACAATGCGTGACAGTTGTTATGGTGTGCCCCACTTTTGTTCATTATTTGTAACAATCATTTTCATAGATCTTCCTATAAGTTTTTTTTTACATTTTATTTGCCAATGGCTACAATACTTCTTTTATAATTCTCAAAGAGATCTCGACATTTGTCCACAAACTATTCATGAAGAGCTAAAACATGATAAGGTGGATTCGAGCCAACAAATTATCTTTTAATCTGAAAAAGACAATATAAAAAAAAGTTCATGCATTTGAATGCACTTGAAACGCTGCCGTGCTTTGTTTTATGACACTCCACTTGAAATGGTCTAATCTACTAAATTCCTTGTATTTTTGTAGATAGACAATTATATTTTCGCCACCCACCTAACTTTATTTATTCTATAACATAGTCTTACATTGCCATATTCAACTTACAGTTATATTCTCGCTTGGAGAAATACTGATCAATACCTGATTGACAAATTGTATTTCGTTATACACAAAAAAAACTTTTAGAATTATCAAGGTCTGTAACAACAATGTGGTCAAATATACTGATGAATTGGGTTTTTTTTAACTTAAAAGTTGATTTTTAGGTTCAATGATTAATATTCGTATAGAATACGACAGTTTATGTTAAATTTCAGGAAGAGTGGTCAAAAGTATTTTGATGATGTAGTTTGCAAAGATACCAGTGTGTTCATTAATTCATTACAAAGACGATGTAACGAAGTTCACTTACCTTTACTCAGCTCTAGTCTCACAAAGAGTACAATCTAGAGTTTTTGAATCAATTAAGTGATGATCTGAAAGATACACCTAGTCGTGCTGTATTTAAACAAAAATCCAAGACAGGTCTTAGATGCTTATTCGCATATTTCTTTTACATGGGACTCTCCTTTCCATATAATAACAATGATTTTGCACAAGTAGATTCATTTAGATTATACACTTGGTCATTTTTTTTTCCATTTTCAATAATATATGTTTATATATTTTGTATAACACTGGTTTGGTGTTATGCCGTATTTGAAACAAATTCGGATATTAAAAACAAAATTTGATATGAATTCAACTGAATGGAAATGAATACAATGAATTTTTGGGGTCATCCCACTAGACCGACACCCACGAGTCATACAGCCCACGAATTCGACATTAAAAACAAGTCCACGAGTCATACAGCTCACGAGTCATGCAGCCCATGAGTTCGACACTAGGCATATAAAGCCCATGAGTTCGACACTAGGTAAAAAAAGCCCACGAGTTCGACAGATACAACATGGGCCTTAATGTGTCAGTTTCATGAGCCTTGTTAGCTTAATGTCGAACTAATGGGCTGTATGACTCGTGAGCTGTATAACTCATGGGCAGTATGACTTGTGAGCTGTATGACTCGTGGGCTGTATGACTCGTGGGTGTCAGTTTCGTGACGTACACCCGAATTTTTAACAATATTGTACATTTTAATAGGAAATTTAGATTTTCTTTCTTTCACCGCTGGTTTTTAGAAAAAAAATAAAACTCTGACGAGTATGGCAGTGGGTCGAATATTGATTAAATGTGTAAGAAAATCTTATATTGCATTTCAATTGCTGAACTTGGATCACATTTTCCTGCTTGTTTAAAGGGATTCATCTTTCATAAAGTATAAAGGCCTATGTAATGTTATTTTCAAGACATGCAGTTTCAAAATTTTTGAATTTTAATGTCATCTTCAAGATTGTGCATTTTATTTTAACACATTGTATAAAACAAAGGGAATGTTTGCATATAGGCCTACTTTTTTGTGACGTCAGTTCAGTAACTGACAAAGACTTGATGTGCATTATTTTAGAGAAGTGATCGACAGAAACATTGATTAAACTTTCTGGTGTCAGTTTAAAGGCGGTGCAGATCGAACAAAAAAAACAAAAGTGCAAAATGAATGAGATAAAGTCTATGTACACAAAGTGTGAACTAGCTTTTTTTTTTTTTTTGCTTCTTTTCTTATTGCGCTTGTTTTTGTCACATTTAAGACAAGATGTGTTTAATTTTCCAGTTTTTTTAGTTTTGCTTTTATATTCCATTTACAAATGATTTTGTAGAATTATTTTCTACATTTTTTTTCGAAAACAGCGTTCTAAATAAGCGTGATACATCATTCGAAACTAATTAAAAAATGATATCAATTGGTGTAAACAAATGAGTTGTAGAAAAAAAAAATACCCTGAAATTATGAAAGTGAGCAATGAGCCAAAAACGACAACTTAGTTGAAAACTCAAGCAAGACTACCTTAAGGCAACTAATGTTTGCAGCATTCAAAGCATTACAAACATGGGCTTTTATTGGCACGCCAACGCCAGATGAGAAGATAGATAAAAGTTCTTGCAAACTCACTTGATATAATTGTATTTAATTAACATGATCAACATGCCGTATTCTCCACCCCAACCCCCCCCCCCCCCTCTCTCTCTCTCTCTCTCTCTCTCTCTCTTTCCCTCTCTGCATGATCGCGCCCATTAAGAATCTATTGTTGCATCAGGGGAGGGCACTCCCACTCAACTCACTATTGGATGTTACTTTTCAGGTGTACAGCTAGGGTCACGTGACTACTGTGGCTCCACCTCCTCCTCCCCTCGCCCCCCCCCCCCCCCGTGGCTCAAGACCTAATGGTGAGCTAGAATTGGTGAGACTAGTGCGTGCAAAATGCCAAAAAAAGTGACTTCTTCAAGTGAGGTAGGTGTCACCTCCTACCAGTTTATACCGAGCCAGAGCTACGCGATTCATAGGCACCTAATAAAGGGCATTATTGTCCAATTTGATTTCACGATTACTGAATCCACAGAAAAATGCAAGGAAATAAGTAAAGTTGATTGATTTCGAATGACCCGGAACACTGACAGTGTCGTCTAATATCTTTGGATAGGATGTTGAAAACATGTAGGCCTAACATTGAGTGATGAAAAGATATCGAACAGAGAGGGTACATCTCTTAGGGGGGTCCAAGAGGAAGTAAGACTCTGAATTCGGAAGTTGGATTTTTCGTGGCATAAAGATTCTAAATTATCAACAGATTAGGGATTAGAGTGTTGAATTTAAGAGAAACTCAGTCCAGAATATGGTACCTGGTATTTTTGTTTTGTGTAGTTTTGCTGTTACTTCCAAAGAAAGAGGGAATATCCCTTTGAAGCTGATGAATGTCGTTCACACCAGATGAGAATCATGATACGGAAGTCAAAATTGAAATCAGCAAGGCAATGTCGAGATCCACAGAAGCAGACAGAATAGCTGATTAATGAGTATATCTGACTCTCAATACTCGATGCTGTTCGAAACGGAAACATGGTCAAAACTCAGAGCCAGTGACTGACAAATTCAATTCAATTCAATTCAATTTAATTTAATTCAATTCAATTTAATTCAATTCAATTCAATTCAATTCAATTCAATTCAGTTCAATTCAATTCAATTCAATTCAATTCAATTCAGTTCAATTCAATTCAATTCAGTTCAATTATTTTCATTCTCCTTTCCCCCCAACAAAGAGTAAATCAGGAAATCACATTCACTTATGTGCATCACTACGGTTTAGTACAGAAAACTACTGGCTTTGACATGAAGGTCCCGCGTTCGAGTCCCGCAGAGAGCTTATGATCTAAGTCCTTGGACGAGATGTTCTTACCCACCTGTCTTGTCAATGTCATGTCCCTCCCGATACACAGGTGTAAAAAAAAAAAGAGAAAAAATGGGGACTTGGCAACGCTGGGGTATAGCGGCAGGGCACCTTGGAAGAACAGTGCTATCCGCGAAGGGGCTAAATAAGACTATAATAATACGTATGATAACATCGTAATAATCTATGAATTTGCAAATGTCGATGAACATCCCCCCCCCAAAAAAAAAAAGAAGAAGAATGTTATACAAAACAAGCACACTTTGTGTACATTAGGAAGCATTTCTAGCATTAATGCATTTGTAGTCTCGATATTCAGACTATTATGGCAATTGTAAGTTCATATAAAACAACGGAATGATAGTTGTACTGTATAGGACGAGAAAACTGGTACAAGAACTGTTTTCAGCTTTTGACGGTTGGAAATGGGGAAGACGAGGATAAACAAGTTTTCTGTCTCTCTGAACTTTTCTTAAAACTTTTGATTTTAAAGCGATGGATATTGCTGTAGGTTCACTACGGTAGAAGTATACTTCGGAAACAAAGGCAACGTTACTGGAAAAACATTTGAAGGGCATTTACCCGTCTGAGTTTTGTTTTCGTCTCCATCTTGGAAAATGGGAAGTCTTCATGGTTAAGATTCGCTTCTCCCTACCCCTATTTTGTAAGCTAATTGTCGCCATGGTTCATGGGCGCAGCACATATGCTTTGGATGATTTCGAAGAGTATATCTACACCTTATAGTATATTAATGAGAGGAAAAGCTACCGTGCCACATGTTTGCTCAAAGAATGTCCTTGGTTATAAACCGACAGTATTGTTATCCGCATGGGACTGAAACCACCCGTTGTAACTTGGCGCATGTGTCCGTTGTATAACTGTGTCTTTTTGTATTATCTCTTTACATTTAAGACCGAACGAGCGAAATTCATTTGGCATGTTTTCAGAAAGCGCGCAAGAAGAGTCAATACAATTATCTTTATCTGTTGACCGCTGTTATCCTTTCCAGGTTTAATTAAGTTCGTCGGGAAAAGGTAATAAGTAACCGAATCTAAAGCCCCTCTGACGTAAGTTGCTTCGACCCATACCGCCTTCTCTCGGTGTCCCTTTCTCATGGTCTACCTCCATGGATGTGTTTTCTTATTTTCATTTCTTACACGTGGACATCTTAAAGGAGGTGGGGTGATATACCTTTGTTTGATTTGAAGGAGCGTCAAGGAAAGATTGAAATGATATGGCTTTTAGGCAACCAATAATTGGAGAAGAAGAAGGAAAATGTATATATGAACATTGTCTGTGAAATAATACTGCTGTGTTACAATGTATCATATTTGCATTCTAAAACAGGTATTGTTAATAGTATGCTTGTATTATCTGCATCATCTCAATGACAAAGTGCACAATGGTATAAATGGCTGAATTTAACATAGATGCATCTCATTGGTATATTAGTGTTACTTTTGTTTTCTTTTCTTTTTTACTGTTCCACGTCCAACAAGCTTATCTTTTTAGTGGAACATTCTTTTCCATCGCTATGATTACCTATTCTTTTTTTTGTTACCATGGCAAAGTGTGCATTGTTACATTTTTTCCATAATACCATTCGTGCATACATTTCATATTGTGCTCAATAATCTGCCCTTTCCAGCCGGATGAAAGTCAAATTGACACATGTACGGCTTTGTATCATGTATTTTTTAAATGGAAATAAATGTTAAAGAGAACGGCATATTGGCAATAAAGAGTTATTGCTAAGGGAATACAGTTCATACGTCAGTATAATGTGGAACCAACATGGAAGCCTTTCAACATTTCTCAAAAAGATGTGTAATATAATGAATATCAAATATATATATATATATATATATATATATATATATATATATACATATATATATATATATATATATATATATATATATATATATATATATAAGGAAGAATCTGTCAGCTTGAGAGTAGGCATATGATCACCCTTCAGTGTACAGGAAATAACACCAATGAACGAGTATATCTCTTGTACAGAAGTACAAACGATACATAACTTCCTTTTTTATAGGCCTACTTGACGCGCCCATTCCTTCACGTTTACAATTTTTGAATGTTTTGTGGCGGTGGTTCCGTGATGGTTTCATTCGCGAGAGAGATTTATGCATTAGCAAGCGTAGCGAATAAAGCAAACATAATTCGTGATGAGCTATATACGTGATAAATATTCACTAAATGCAGCCAACGGAGGAGGCCAATGTGTAGACAGATGTCAGTCATTATTTTGATGATTAACATTGTGAAAATGAGTTATGGAGTGTTGGTCGCAATGAAAGTGTGTTTATTCATAATTAGCTCGGAGTCGTACCTTGGTGATCAAAAACTGGTTGGTTCGAGTTTGGATAAATAAATCTAGTCCCCTCTCCTTTCCCTATTTGTTATATAAACCAAAATATGAAATTGCCACTATAGGGACAGAACTTCATACATTGTGAGAAAGCAATAAACGATTCCACAGTCGACATTCTTTACGTCAATGCCATGAGTCCAATTAGCAATGGAACTGTCCAAACGACGAAAAATGTATATATATGGCATAATTATATCGCATGATACGTCAGTTGTACGTATTCATGTGATTGTGTATGAAGGAAGCATTTGATATATAGCATGCTCATTTCGTTTTCAATAGGCCTATAGTGCAACAATACAAAACACGATCGAAACAATTTAATATCGATGCAAAGTGGAATGTACACTACAGCAAGATGGTGCAACTTTTCTAGTTGTTGATTATCCTGTTCAGAAGCCTTTTCCATTCTATTGACTTTCTATTGACATTCTACAGACTGACAATGTTTGAAACCACACAAGGCGCGTTAAGTACACCATGATGGGCATTCACCTGTGAAACCAGACGTACTAGAACAAAAAAGTATCATGGAAGCATGTTACAAAAGAGAGAGAGAGAGAAAAAAAAAAAGAGTGTCTAGTAATTCTCAAAAAAGGAAATCCATTCAGAAAAGGAAAACCCTTAATTTTCATTTCCATCAAGTCCTTAATGAAACAAAATGTATTTCTACTCATTTTTATGTGACATTATGTGTTACAAGAATATACCATCATCTCGACTTTGTATTACCCATGTATATTGATTGGAAATGAAATAAAACATGAATGAATGAATGAATGAATGAATGAATGAATGAATGAATGAATGAATGAATGAATGAATGAATGAATGAGTGAATGAATGAATGAATGAATGGATGAATGAATAAATGAATGAATGGATGAATGAATAAATGAATGAATGAATGAATGAATGAATGAATGAATGAATGAATGAATGAATGAATTCCAAAAATGAGTTTTGCGTGTTTTCTTTTTTCCTCTTGGTTTGAATATTCTTTCTTCTTATTTTGTCCAATCCACTGGACACATTCTAGCGGTCTATTCATTTGGGAAAGTTTCAATTATTGCAAGATGAAATTTCTCCGCCAGCACCAGGGAAACGACCAACCATCCTTTGGCATTCACGTGCATGGCTGTCATAGAAACAATTTTTGATAGTAAGCTGCCGCTTTCATTGTATGTGGATTGTTTTCTCTCTCTCTCTCTCTCTCTCTCTCTCTCTCTCTCTTTCTCTCAGGCTGTTCCATCAGACATCAAGTCACTGCTTAAGATGCAGACTCCTGTTCTTTTTTCTGCCCTCTCAAATTGGAATTGATTTCAAATATTTTAAAAAGTTGAGTTCAAATAGTTTGAAAATTAGTATGCCTTATGATACAGTGGACTCCCGTTGTAACGAACATGGTTATAATGAAATTCCGGTTACAACAAAGTAAAAATTCAGGCCGCAACATTATCCACTTTATGTATTTTTTATTGTTTACTTGTTCGGATACAACGAAATTTCCATGAAACGAAAGAAAACTGCCGGTCCCAAGGACTTCGTTATAACGGGAGTCCACTATACTATACGTTTATTAGGTATTGTTGTTCGTGATTACAGATAGGCATTGTTATCTCAAGTGATGATATGATGATCATGGCAAAATACAGAAATGAAATTTGACTGAACTGAACTGAACATTATAGTAATTGCAGTCATTGCCACTTTTAACAAAACAACCGTCTCCATAAAACGGGCCCTTGTATATCTGGCCTCACAATCCATGGCTCTTCCTCTTTTAATCTACAGACTTTTTTTTTTCAAAGATATTTCTCAAAATCTTGTCAATTTCTCTGTTGGTCTCATTTCGTTTGTGATACTACACCTGCGTTCCACAAAAATGATTTCACAACAAAGCCTACACAATGCAACGCAGGTGAATCTTTGCACCACTCTTTGTGTATAAGGAACCGATATGCACAAAATGAACTTGTAATCAAGTTCCAATTTGGTGTGTTTTTATTGATACAAAGAATGTTAAGGGATGTTGTAAAAGTGCTGCCGTCGCCTGATACGTTCTTGCCAATCTTGTCCTGCGATTTTTATCACATTTGCCAGGATGTCATATTTCATGGTTGTGATTGTATATATTTTTCGGATAGATAAACTATATTGAATTTGCTTCTTCTGCTTTGACATATACATTGAGTTGCACCAAAAGGTGATTCTACAATCATTCTTCAAAATGTTTCGAACACGTGGAATATTCATCAATATTGCCTTGCGAAAACAAAAAGCAGGATATTCACCTTTTTTCGCACAACAAGTAAAGAAGAACGACGTAGATGAATACAGATGAATGATTTAACATTGTAAAAGTCGCTCAGTGGGTTAAGAGATTCATAAGTATAAAGTGTCTGGATACCTGTAGTTGCCATGGCAACAGGCAACATACTAACAGCTGATTGGCTGTTGCCTAGCCCGCGTTGTCTCAGCAAAAACTGTTCCATGTTGCATGCGGGATGAAACACCAACAGTCTTATAATCAACAAATCCTAGACACCTTAGCCTCCTACATGGTTGTGACTATATTTGCATTTGACTTGATAACATGATAACTTTATTATACTGTTGCTTTGTTTTTACTGTTTGGATTCAATAAAAACTTCTTTTAATCCCAACCAGGAAATGCGTGTTCGAATTATTCCTTTTTTTTTAAACGGGGAATGGGCTTGCGTGATATTAGTTGCTATGTTCAGGTCATTGACGGTAATAAATGGTCATCATTTGTCACAGCGTATAACTGTCATTATTAGTGGATTAACAGTAGAAAGAACAGTAAGATATGACCATCCATATAGGAAGGAGCATTATTGAGGTGGAAGATGTGTTCCCTGCACATGACGCACGACATTTAAGGTATGCATAACAGGAAGGTATAATTATGAACAATGGCATGACAGAAGAAAAGGTAAAATTATTTCCTTTTGGGGAGCATTCAGTTGTAGTGAAGTATTGCACACAAAAATATATTTAAAAAAAACACACACAGATTAGATATAATACGCTCATTACCAGGAAAACTGGAACAATCATAGCTTATGCCAAGATCATGATCGCAACCAACGCATTAAGACAATGACACTGTCAAAGAAACAGTCAGGTGCTACAAGAGACGCGTCCCTATCTCTCGCTGTAAGCATGATACGGCATGTTGAACACACACTCACACGTACACACATAATAATCATAATTTAAAGGGAACACTAAGGAACATAGAACATCAAGACAGTACATAATTTATGTACATGCATATAATATCATTCATATCAAGCGGAGCTGGAGAGTCGTCGTACATGATAAGCAATAGAGAGTTAAGAAATAGATATTGCTGTGAAATACTCTGTCATGTCTGCGTTGCCCTCATGGGTCTATGGCTGCTCGCAAGTATTACAGTGTCGCTCGCAAGAAAGTTCGGTAATTTAGTCTTTAAGAAAAAAATCTTGTCTTGAGAGTAATATGATTGTTGGAGATTGCCTTCCTGCTGATGATAATTGAGACATCTCATTTGGCATTGGTCTTTCTTTTAAATACGCTGGTCTTTGAGACAACACATATTGCTTTTGAAATTTAAACAAAAAATGAGAGGAATACGCATACATTTTGATCCATATCCTGTGTCGACCAAAGCATAATTTAGCTGCAAGTATGGGATTCATGTGTCGGAAGTTTCAAGTTAATCGTACATTCACTGACTATAGTATTATGATACGAAAAATATCAGTCCTCTCGATATATACGATTTGTCGTAACTCTCCCGGACTTAGGGTGTGTATTCTAAAAGGGCGTACTCTGCCAGTCGTGCCTGTGCAACCTTAAAGGGCAAGTCCACCTTCATATACACAAGGATTGAGAGAATGCAGCAATATTAGTGGAACACATCAGTGAGAGTTTGAGGAAAATCGGACAATCTATTCAAAAGTTATGATCTTTTAAGTTTCTGCCCATTCACTGCTGGATGAGAAGACTACTACAGTGTATGATGTCACATGCGTACAACGATATAAGGAAAATAAAAAGAGGATTTCACAAAACTTTACTTTTAGAATAAAGTGCACATTCCTTCGACTGGTAAAACTGGCGTATGTTAAGGGTAATGTTATTCCCCCTATACCTTCTGAAAGAGAAAAGTCGAGTGCTCTTTTCTTATGCAAGAAAAATGGAAATATGTTGGATTTCCTTTATTCTCTCTTTATATTGTTGTACACATGTGACATCACAAGCTACAGTAGTCTTTTCATCCAGCCATGACTGAGCAGAAACTTCAAAAATTCATAACTTTTGAACGGATTGTCGGATATTCCCCAAACTTTCGCGGATGTGTTCTACTAATATTGCTGCATTCACTCAAACCACAGGTCTATGAAGGTGAACTTGTCCTTTAAGTGATAAGCACTGAATAGAATACTCTCATGTTATATTTTTTTTCTATACTGTGTTGCATTGGATCCTGCATTGTTGATATCCTCCTGTGTGACAGGACATTCTTCCCCGGGGGAAAACCCATCGTCATTGAATTGGCGCTATATTCCGAATTGCACCTGCTACGCGTCGCCTGGTATAAACTGATTACTCTTCTTCCTTTTAATAGTACAGTACTCTCTCGAAATCCATGCAGTAGGAACATACTTTAGAATTTTCATGATGTTTGCTGTTCAATTAAGCTTGTGTTTGTTTGTTTCTCAGTACATGTATTTGCAAGTTCTCTCAGAAGACGAGCGAGAGAGAGAGAGAGAGAGATGAGAGAGAGAATGACTGAAAGAACAGTATATATACATATATAACTATAGTTGGTATATAAAGTAAAAATTATGAACTGCAATGAATTTTTCATTAAAAAAAACATTGTCTGTGTCTACGCAGGAAGTTTCCTTGTTCACCCGTGGCACTAATGACAGCGTTATTAACATCAATACTACTTTCATATTCAAGGAAAAATGGTTGATGTCACTTGTGTGGCATGGGGGAAAATCAAATGGCCTTCAACTATAAGATTTTTCGTGTGGTAGACCCCTCCCCTACAGCGAGTATTATTATGATACGAGTAACAATGAACCCCAACTTGAGAAATTCATGCATCCAGACACGGGTGAATAATTTCACTATTCAGCCGTGGGCCAGGTTCCCGATTTGTATTTTTAAAAAAAAGTGTATAGAAAAATGTCTCCATGGAAATTCCCTGACAATGGACATGTTCACCTAGGAATGTGGTATTTGTCCTACAAAACAAAGGATTCTTTTTACGATGATGTTCTCTTGGGATATAAAAAAAAAAGACCGATGAAAAAAGGAAGCCGCAATTGAAAGGATAATACATAATGGGATTTTACAACTTTGAAACTTGCTAAGGTGACAAGCGAAATGTTGAGCATCCTTGGTGTTTCCCCCCCCCCCCCCCCTTTATTTGTGGACTTGTTTGCTTGGAGTTTGAGGATTGATTTTGTTGTTGTTGTTGTGTTGTTGTTGTTGTTGTTGTTGTTATTGTTGTTGTTGCGCGAGCAGAGAAATGATTTATCAAATGTCGGTGCTCTTTAACTGCTGTCTAGCAATGTGTTCCACGCGTTTCTTGTACGGTGGAAGAGGAGTGAACTGAACTTGGTCGCTTTTCCTTTTATGTCTATTTTTATCTTTTTTTCTTGTTTCACTATATGACACGAAGAGGCTGGCTGGTTGCTAGATTGGCATGGAAGATAACTTTCTTATCGGGGGCTTCGGCAAATCTGATACCGTGACTTCGGGCAGGTGATTAAGGCAAGAGTCCGCCGGACTTTACCCCCACGAAGGTGGAAAACACCCTCGGCGATGCAGAAAGCGAAGTTGATGTTTAACCAGTTGTCAAACACTTGCACCGCAGCAAAGCGGCGTGCAGTCTTTCCACTATCTCGTCAAACACACACAGGCAAGGATAGGCATTAGCACGTGAACATGTATAAAAATCCACTAATGACGCTACTTTTTTTTTCTTCACCCTCTTTCCCCGACTTCTGTTATCTTTGATATCTAATCCGTAAGAGAGAGAGAGAGAAAGAAAGAGAAGAGGTTAGCCCCTAATGAAGTAACGACAGTTGGTGTACAGGCTTAGGCATACTGGTGATTTCACTTGCGGAATGACACAGGTGACTACGGGTCGATTGTCCAGGCGCAAAATAGTCCAAGCCGCCAAGTACGGGGTCTCGGTGTTACATGAACTTGTTTTTGCTGTTTTGAAAGGGGAGAGCTGACACTCTCGAAGAAAGATATCTCCCGCCAGCTATCCGCACGCGAGATTCAACGCGGAGGTACGTTTGGTTTCGTTTATTATAGAAATGTATTCATACAAATATAAATCCCTTTCTATTCATACATACGCGACTCTCCATACAAGATTGTTGTCTGCACTGCGCGATCTCTGTGTGAGTGTGTGTCTATGTGTGTGCTGAAGCGGAGCCTTGCAATGGGGGGAAAGCGTTGCGCGATCTGAGATGTGGTTGAGGGTGACTTTTTTTCCCCTCTCATTTTACTTTTTCTGCATTTGCTTCCTCAATCTAATCGGCAACTGGGTGCGGAGAGTCGAATTACATACGGCGGCTTCTTCCCGAAGACGAGAGAGCGGGCGAACCAGCGCGGGCATTCCACAGGTTGCGAAAGTTTTCGTCTCAAGTAGATTCCAACTTCTCGAAAGAAAGAGTTAAGCGAAAGTTGTCCGTCCGCTGACTGTAGGGAGTCGCACACACACACATACACACACACCATCGGCTATACACACGCTCTCGCCGTTGGCAGGCGATGTGCAGGAGGTTCGCTCGGTCGCCGAGAGCCCATACTTTCACATTGCTCTTAATATAGTTGGAGGCCATATTTTGTGCGAAGGTAAGTGCTCGTTATGTTTTTTTCGGCAGTGTATGCGGGGTGCTGGTGCGCGTTCAAGTGTAATCTGTGTTGGCAATTCTGAAAGTGAACTCTGATCATTGTTTGGTGTGCTCTGTCTGTGTGCTGTGTGAGCCACTTTAGCCCTGTATGTGTGGGTTGATTTTTCACCACCATTCGTGCCCCCTTTCTGTTATATTAGTATTGGGTAGCCCTCCATTGGTTCCTACAGAACACTTGTTCATCTCACTTAATTCTTTATTTTGCAAACGAAAATCATCGTAACGGAATGTTGACTTTAAGACCTGCTTCGCGCAAGGTACAGTGTCATGTGTTTATTGGTATGCTGTAATAGACTTGCTCGCAAGGAAAATGATGATTTCCATAGCAAAAGTCAAAGGTTGCCTTTGTATATCATCAAGTGTATATCGGTATGATTTAACCCTATTATTTGTTTGACGTGACGTGCAGGATAAGGCATTCAGGAACACCAGAATAGACAATGGTTCTTTTTATCTTCATACATAGACACAAAAAGCCCCCCCCCCCCCCCCCCCCCACTATTGTGCTAGCTTAACGATCGGTCTGGGCGTACATCATTTTTGTACGACTGTTGATTAACATCAAGCAAAACCTCTCGTAGAAAAGATATCGGAACAGAAAATGAATTGATCTTAAAATGGGGCGGAGCGTTAGTAACACATTTCTTCTCATTTTCATCGTTTTAGTATAAAGATTGAGTGTCTGCATACAGACATAATATTATCAAAACACCTGTAGATGGACCAATAGTGCAAACTTCGGCGAGCTATTCAATTCTTTGCCAACCTTCCGAACTCTTGTAATTTGCAAAAGGTGCTATATGACTATAATCACAGTTTTGTATAAGCTATGGTAAATTTGAGAGGAGATGAAATAAGTGTTTAAAGAATAATAGGGTTGAGGATAAGATAGTGATGAAATAGATAAATTCTACAAAGATGCATAATGTAAAATAGCATAAATCTCTTTTTTTTTCATCAAATAAAATAGTTCCACCTCCACTATCGCGTGATTCAAAAGACATCCCTCCGTGGTCCATTGTGAAGATAGTTTCAGAAGAAGTAGACCTTAACCTCCTTTCTAACTTACACGCAATGCTTTGTTGTCGAAACATACTCTTTATGACGTATTTTATTTTTTTTCTTTTGTTTTGTATTGTCTTTGTATTGTATGTGTTGCGAATTATGTATAGACATCGTGACCGATGCTTCACATATCACTACTATACATGCAGTGTCACGTTGCAAGTTTGCACTTGTACATAGTTTGTATTTTCCATTAAAAAAAAAATCGTACCTGTATAGGACTATACATTTTTATTGCTGCTATAAATGAGGACAAAATAAAGCTTTGTTAAACATAGGCCCTATATAGAGCTGTATCAACTCATTGATGTTTTCAACAGTCACGTTGATTTCTGCAAAGTGACAAATATGTACAGAATGGGGCAGTTAGAGTTTATCTACTAATGTTTTGCCCCTCCCCGAACCCTACCCTACCCCCACCCTCCCCAGAACAAAATAAACGAATCAGTCTATATGGTGCACGGGCAAACTAGTTTGGCTCTACTAGAATGTGTGACTTCAGTTCTCACCATTACAAAGCATGGACTAAAAAAGTGTTGTTTATATAACATTGACTTCATCATATTAAGTAAAAAGAAAAGGATTTAGAAAATGGCAAACGTATTTAAGGTACGTCGAGGTATAGTGACTGAGGATCGCTGAGGTTCTTCTGATCTGCTACCATTAATATAGGGTATTTTTTCTGCTCTACTGTGCACACACGGTGGTGTATTTTTCTATCCGTATGTACTCACATTCACCACATTCAATCTCTGTCAATTACCCTGGTTGTTGTTGGTTTCTTACTTTTCATCTTCCGTTTTCACCCCCCCCCCCCCATGTTCCATGAAAGCTATTTGACTGATCTATTCATGTTATGTGAACCTTAACAGCAGCATTTATCTGTCGCGGAATCACATTTACTTCCTGTTCATATTTTAGTGATTATTATATTTGCCTCGACCATGTCGACTCCAATTTTACCTAGAGAACATTCCGTATAATGAAACGGTGACATTTAAAGGAAGAGGTTACATCCGTCTGTAGGATTTCATTTTTGTAGACATATCAGAAGATTGGGATAATTGGGAGTCGAATAGCCAATCCATTTGCGAAACTGTAGAACTGTCCCAAATTTAGAGAGTGTGGAAAATCGATCGGTATTGAATTTATCATGTTTTGACAGATAACGAAATGCACTTGCGTTGTATATATTAAACATTCTTGTACCTCTTCAGTACTAGTAAGTTCCGCATGATATATCTCGGCACAGGGTCCAGCGAAATATCATGATCTGCCTGATTTGTTGTTGCTGTGATTTAGCAAGCTGATAAAAAGTGACGGTCAGTAACATTGAACGCTTAGTGCAAAAAAAAAAATGGAGGGAGTAGACAAGAGAAATAAAAGATACATCTTGGAAACACACTTCTTTTTATCCAGCATATGGAGCCACGTTTAAAATCATTCTTCTGTTCATCAATATTTCAACTAATATTGAATTATTTTGCTAATCTGAAGTCTAACTATTAAAAAAAAAATAACTTGAGGAGCTGGAAACGTTTTGCGAATGATTTGCACATGTCGATCGATCCATTAAATGACCAAAAAAAATGTGACAATGCTGTAAGGGTAGGCAATGAAAAAACGTCTCGAAGTGAGTTAAGCTGTGTAGGTTCACTCTTAAATTGGATGTACCTTTACCATTGTTTACTTGAAGAGTTCAATACCGGCTGCTGATGGAGAATTAGCATAGACCTTTATTAATTGAAAGTGAATTTCTGCTATAGAGAGGTCAATATCCTCACGCTGCGCGAAGTCTCTTACATTTAGACATAAGAGGGACCTCCTTTTTAGGTGCTCTTCCCTTCCCTCCCCTTTCAGTCCTCTCCCCTCCCCCTCTCATTCCTCTTCGCCTTTGCAGTTCCACTCCCTCCTCCTCCGTCGCACCCTTCACCATCTACCATCTACCAGTGTATTACCCCTTTCCATCCCTAAGCACTCTGCGTGCTAGGTCACATTAATATTCTGCCCATGGGTGTGTGTGTGTGGAGTTTGTGCACAGTTGACTTATAGGCACAGGAAAGGTTAAACGTGGAAGTGGGTTTATGCGAAGGTGTTGAAAACTGACTAGATGAGGTGAGAATTAACCCGTTCCGTACTGAATTCTGAAATGCCCATAGACTTAATATGCGTGGTCACGGGGTTTCCGTATACAGAACGGGTTAATGTGAAGATGGTGAGTCAGATGGATGCAGGCGCGACACAAAGTCAGCCGGGTGATCATAACTCGAAGTCTAAAACGTCGCAGTGTAATCACGGCATAATAAAACGCCTGAAATTAGACTTTGAGTTATGATCCTCAGTCTAATCGTTATGATAGCGGGCGGGGTATGGTTATATGGAATTTTAATCTGAAGGGTTTAAAATCTTTCAAACATGGTGAGTAAAATCGCGAGGTTGGGATCAGAATATTCTGTATATTCCTGAAAACAAAAGTCACCATACCCGTGCGGATTAATCAATGTGCAGAGGGATGAGAACATAGTACTAAGTATTTACTTTCGACTTGTCTCGACAGCTCCGCTGAGTAGGTATGCTGTTTTCAGACATTCTGAACTTTTTCCTTTCCAACTGATATTTGACTGATGTATATAAAAAATCAATTACCGTTAATGGGGCAAAAGTGATTGTGAAGCCGCGATTGCCATTTCACACAAGCAAGATGAGAATGTTTTCTCGACAATTGTGTTTTTTTCGAGTGCATGTTCGCATTCCAATGATCATGGTCATGACGCAATAAAAAGCAATGTATCGAGCTTCCTTTTTTTTTTCTCTCTCTCTCTCTCTCTATCTGTATCATGTATATACGGATGAGGAGGAAGGGGAGGAGGATGAAGGTGATGGAGACGATGTATAGAGAGATATAGATAAATAGATAGATAGATAGATAGATAGATAGATAGATAGATAGATAGATAGATAGATAGATAGACAGATAGATAGATAGACAAATATATATATATTTATATATATATAGATAGATAGAGATAAATAGATAGATAGAGATATATAGATAGATAGACGAATAGACAAATAGATAGAGATATATAGATAGATAGACGAATAGACAGATAGATATAGATATATATATATATATAGACAGATATATATATATATATGTATATATATATATATAATTATACAGATAGACAGAGATAGAGATAGATAGATAGATAGATAGATAGATAGATTGATAGATAGATAGATAGATAGATAGATAGATAGATAGATAGATAGATAGATAGAGATAGATAGATAGATAGATAGATAGATAGATAGATAGATAGATAGATATTAACATAGATTATCTATTCACGAATGTATACACAATGAAAATAAATCAGTGAATATAATTGTAATATATAGATGCAAATATGCTTGCCTTCCTAGGTACGTTTCTGTCATGGTTGACAGTTCGTGACTCTCATTTTTGATCTCTACGTTTTGTTTTGGCTTTCTTACGGTCAGCAAGCGAGTTGACAAGCAGTTGCTAGGAGGTTCACCAACAGGGGATTAGATTCTATCAATCCATCTAGCTTTTGGTCTTCCTGGTCTTCTTAAGCCTTCAATTTTCTCCTGAAGCATTACTTTCTCTAGAGAGTTGTTTTCTTGTCTTATTATGTTACTAATAATACATAGATATATACACTTTTCTAAAATAAGAGATAGAGAAAGATATGAATAGATGATATCTATCTATTCCTTTCTCTATCTCTCTCTGGACAGACAATATCATATTGCGCGCAATATCCCAATAAGCGCATTATTTTTGTGAGCTTTATAGTGCGAGCTCCACTGGAGGCAGAAATCAATGTATTTAGAGGCTTGGTTGTACAAAATACAACTTCACTGGTCCTCTAAACATACCACAACAATATCAAGAAGATCTATCCGTCAACTATTTCAGAGGTTGCCAATCTGATTTGACATGACATTGATAGTGAAAATAGGGTTATAGCTAAAGATGTATGCTGCATATACGGCGATGTACTTGTATAGTAATTATATATAGATATCTTTGATTGATCATGTTTGTTTTTGCTTAAATGTGGGCCGTAGTTTCATTAACATTTTTGTCTGTTTTCGATGTTTTGTTTTGTTTTGTTTTGTTTTTATGTATGAGTTTTTTATTTTTATTTTGATATGTTTATGTTGTATTTTATTCGCACGGACGTGAGGAAGAACCAGGGGGGGGGGGGGTGGGGGAGAACGGTCTCCGGACTGTATTTGCCGTGCTTAAATAAAGGAATGAAATGAAATGAAATGAAATGCATGGGGGCTTCCCACAAAATGTCCAAGGTAACCATTTCGTGCCTGTGTGCACTTTCGGTATTGATATTGTAAATATTTCATCCAGACAGCGTTTGGGTGTGAAAAGAGGCTATGTTTCTTATGTAAGAAAAACAGCTCAAGGAAGAGTATACATTGTTGTAAAACAATATTGTTCCAGGACTCATCAAACCAAGCTAGGAGTAGTTGATTCGGGCCTACTCCCCTCTCCCTTTCCCCTATGCACCCACTTGTCTCTTAGCTCCATTCTCCCCATCCATCTTTATACCAATGTTTGCAATATCATGCATGTATTCAGACTGCTGCCTCTAATGAATATTATGACGTCATTCTGCTTCATTGATAAAGTGCACACAATCATTATACACTGACACACACAGGAGAGAAGTGAACAAACCAACTGGGCTGAACTTTGGCTATTTCCTGGTAACGTACCTCTCCTATACACATGGAGGTAGTCCGCGGCCCAAATGAATGAGATAAATTATGAAAGAATTTAGGTAAACAATGAAAGATGAATGGTGAATAGAATTCCATATCAATAGGAGGTTGCTTTCTAATGATTGTAAAGCAATCCAAAAGCAATGTCAGGGAGACAATCGGTGTCAGGAAAAAACGCTGTCATGCTATAGATATTTTAGGAATATACAAAATCGTGGGGAAGTTCCCGTTGCCTGCCACCAGTATATCAAATCTCCTTTCTTTTCAAAGAGATTCCATATGTCATTGATGCCACATATTCTTCAGAATACTCCACGTTCAAGGAAATGAAATGTGTGAAAGATCCGAGGAAATTCGTTGCTCTATCACAACTTTGCAATACATTGCTGGATAGGAGCAAACTCTTCAAAGACAGAAAGTAGAATCGTATTGATACGCTGTAAAAACATCGTGTTAGATTTAACACCACGTGTGTTAAATTTAACACCGATCAAACTTCAATAAAGGACCACACCCACAGGTGTTAAAAATGCACTGTGATGGTGTTGAAAAGTGTTCACTTGACACTTTGTGGTGTTAATTTGACACTGCACCTGGTGTTATTTTGACACTGTACTGGTGTTAATTCAAAAATGACACCACATGGTGTTGATTTGATATTTGTTGGTGTTAATATTAATGGTTTAACACCCGTCCAGCTTCAATAAGAGACCACACCAGCTGGTGTTACTTTGGTGTAAATTTATTTTCACATTTTTTCAAAAATCTAGTATTTTAATGTAAAATTCTTGATCGTCTTGTTTAAATTAAAAATCAACAAGAAGTGCAGTTACTAAGAAACTCTTCAAAAAAACAGTTTAGAATTCTGAAATGACACCCGGAGGTGTTAATTTAACACCATAAATGAGCACCGAAAATTTAACACCAGCTCGGTGTTCACTATTTTACACCGGACTTTTTGCAGTGTATACTAAACCCAAGACTAAAGACTAAAAACAGCAGAGGCAAAAGTGTAACTGGGATGACATTCACAATGAATGTCAAGTCACATTGAGCAACCACTCTCTTCCTACCCCCAAGAGAGTTTCAGTTTCTTTTTTTTTGGGGGGGGTGGGGAGAGATGGATGGGGTATTTTTTTTTTACGAGAAGCCCCCCCCACAGGTACACAGCACCTCCTTCATCTACACTCACACTGCTTTCTTAAGAATATGCTCACTCCGGTAACATACAAACATGTTTAATGTATATGTGAAACAGGCATGATTAAAACCTAGATTGTTTGCGACGACTACATGGGGATCATTCACAAGTAACGATCGATTCAAGATTCACATCCACGTATATTGATGAGCTTATATATATATAAAAAAAGATACGGTGGGTCATTATTCTGGCAAATGTTTAGAGGTTGTCAACTGTGACGGAGATTATCGTATATCAAATCTTAATGAATGTAGCAAAGACGTAATATTTTACGCTGTGACAATCTTCTCTATGGCGTGCGTCATTTAACCCCAACCCGACTGGACGACGGCCTATCAGTAGTCTTCAATGATCTAAGGGAATTCAAGCAACACTTTCAATTTATTCTTTCCACTAAACTCTTTAACGAAATGACGATGTAATTTTAACATCTGCTCTTGTAATTTCTTTTTATATATAATCTTTTCATTTGGTGTGGTGGTAAACGTCATCAAAGCTTGTAGACAAGAGGCCATACTTTTGCTTTAAAATTCACTAGTGTATCAACATTTTGGAGGGCGTGAAATGTGAGTACGTGGCGTAGCAAATGAAAGAAATTGTCTTACAGAATTGTCTAAGCAGTTTCCCCGCATACTCGTTATATACACACGCAATGTCGCTCCAGAAAGTTCGTTCACCCTTATGCAGAGTGCCAGAAAAAAAACACACAACATTTCAATGGAAATAATCTCCTCAATTCCAATCGCTGCTTGCAGGATTGTTGCCATATCTTTTCCCTCTTAGACCAGCCTATTGCAATTCTGAAACGAAGAATCACTCATAAAATTTTAAGGACAGGTCCTCGTGCATAGAATGGAGTATAGAGAAAGTGTTTACATTATCTTCATATTATACTAAATGCGTAACTTCGCTTTCTGAGATGGAATGAGTCACAACAATAAATGACAACTTATCTTCAACCTGACTATTGTCTGCTGGACCCGGATGTGTTATATTACAAATAACCTTTTCTAGAAATCGCTGCATCTCGAAAACGACGGTTTTGAACATGTTTAAATAAAATTATTGAGGGCGATTTATAATGAACGCACGAAGGGGAAAAGTAGAGAATTTTAAAGAGTGAGAGCGGTTTTTGTAGGACAATCTCTGAACCCTAATATGGTGTCTAATTCAGAACAAGTTTTTGGCGCCCACGTTGTCGACGTCTTTTCTGCGTTTCCTTAAGACATCACGCCACTTGTTAACAGAGTGAACATGTAAGTGATTGCGCGACCCCTCGATGCTAGGCGAGGTTGGTGTTACTTCGTGCCAAGTACGTTAATTCCCTCTCATTACCATGTATTCATGTTGTATATTTTCCGATAAGCAAGCGTTATCAGTGATGCGACTTATGATAGATGCCTTTCTAGCCTTTCTCGCCTCGTCCGGTGGCCCTTTCCCACAGCAGTTCATCCGTCGGGCGGCGCCTGGGCTCCCTACGATTAACCTCTCTGTTGACTCTATTCCTTTCGTCTTATGTAACGTGAAAATCACCTTCGACGCCAATATTCTCCGTGGTCGTGGAAAGGACCACGATGGACTTTGGTTCATCGGGTTTGCGATAAGCTTCACCAAGAAGAGGTACATCATTTCCTTTTCTTTTCCTTCAACGAGACACTGCGACTCTTTTATCTTATGATCCCACACGTCTTCCTCGCGATTCGTGATTATCTCTTTTTTTGGTGTTAATTATTAACGGTTTGCCCGAACTGTGGTGAGGAATCTAAGTGGAGCATTAATACCGATTTTTTTTTTTTTTTTTTTTTTTGGTCAGTGTAGCAGTAATACCAATTTTGATTCATGTTTTTCTTGTGTGTGCGTGCGAGGGTTTTGTGAGTTAGAGATGTGGAAATACGTGAGACGAAATGATGTTTCTGGGGTTTTGTATGTTTGTGTTTTTGCTTGTTTGTTTGGATTTTTTCTCTCTCAATAACTTGTGCCGATTGGAAGTTGTTCCATTTCTAAAAATCGGAAATTTTTCGTCTTCCAAAATGGAGAAGTGTGCGTGTAATCCGGCGAATCCTCTCGGCAAGGACAATAATTGTTCTCGAGCAAAATTTGCTTTTTTAACTAAGAGTTCTCGATCATGGTGTGCCAAGGGTATTGATATCTCTATAGGGGAAAGAAAAGATTTGAATACAATGAGAAAACTGGCTTGTAGAAGGGAATTAATTTCTCGAAGTCCCCAGGCGTTAGATGCAGTGTTTTCACCTAATATCTTGATTACCATCCCGTCAACCCGCCCCCCCCCCCGAAAAAATACCAACTGAGCAAAAACTTCCATCCTATTATCAAACTCATATGAAACAAGGCATACGTAACGATGTTTAATTGCCTTTACTCCGTGATTGATTACCAATGTTCGCTAAGCACTTAACATTGCAGGAGCAAAGTAGGCGATACATGAGCTGCTGACCACCGAACCTCATAAGGTCCATCAAAGGTGTCATGGGTAGAGATTTGCACCCCTTTGCGAAACAGAAGACCCCCACTGGAAACCCGTTTGACTCCTCTCTAGCTAATGGCATGGCCTACAGATGCTACCTCCTTGCAATTTCCAATAAGCTATAGGACGTAAAATAAAATGAATAAGATGTTGTAATTACACATTCAAAATTTGCAAACAGAGAGAATAACAGAAAATCACCATATTCAGACTTGATAATTAAGAGTGGGAAAATTCTTGGACTTGTTCACCTGTTTTATTAACCTGTTTTTAAGAAACAGTGATATTGGTGGTAATACCACGTATGCAAATTAGATTAGATCATGACGTCATCGTCTCTCTCTCTCTCTCTCTCTCTCTCTCTCTCTCTCTCTCTCTCCCTCTCCCTCTCTGGCCTCCTATTGTCATGCAACTGAATCCCCACTAAATCTACCAATAGGATAGCTCGATTCCTCGTGAGGAGATCATTACCTCATTTAATGTTGCCTGACATGATCACTGTTCAGTAGAAAAACATGAAACTTAGACGATTCCATAGCTTTATCAGTTACATCTTTTGTCCAGCTTTGATGAACTTCTTCCGTTCTGTTTACTTCAGTAGACTCTGCTTAATACTATACATGTAGTAAATTAGGCCACTTTCACTTGGCTGTATAGGCTCCACATTTCTGTTGTAACAGATGTATTCTCTTTGGACCTCCTACGACGATTCACATCAGACGAAGACTACAAAGACTAATGCTTTATCACAGCTCTCTTTTCTCAAAGTTATAAGAAAGTTTCATTAACCTTTAACCTTCTTGATAAAGAACGGTGTCTGCATGCATATTCCCCGATGTGTTTGCTACTCTGACGTTGTATATTTTTGGCTTGTCCCCCATCACTGGTGAAATGGTTTGCTCCAAGGATGTGTAATACGCACATGGAGTGACTCGAACTGAGAACCTGTTGTTGCAGTGCTCAGAACCTTATCCACTCTCCAACCAATACATCTGTTCTCTCCATATCAAGGTAGTTTCAGTAATTACGTGGTGTGACAGCGTGTGTGCATGTCATATGCATTGATTATTATTATAATTAATGATCGCAAAGGTAATGGAGAATGATTTGATTCGATGTACATCAATTTATGACAGAGTAATACTTGGAGTGACTCTCTAGAAGTTACAAGATATTAACAGCCTTAAACAAAAGAAAAAAAAAACTAATCCGACATTTTTTTTTTCTGCGAGCAGGTGGAAAGACTAACAGCAAACGTACAGAAAGACAGCGAGTGGATGGGGGGGGGACGGGGAGGGGGACTATCCTACTTTCCATGTGTCTGCTTTCAGGTTCGCAACCAGACAAGACATCTGTAGCTTGAACAAAACCGACTTTCAAAAGCACATGGATGAGATTTAAAGGGCAAATAAAATGTGCATTTGTGGGCGAGGGAGATAAAGTACGACACTGTGCATGCCATTACATGCGTCGTTAATGTAAGAAACCCCGCATCGGCTGAACATACATGGGACTACGGAGTGTGACTAAATCAATAGATGAACAGAACAAGTCCCTGTAATCGACCATGACAAAAACAAAAGAGGAAAAAATAATTATTTTTCTCTGTACTGTAGGGTTTAATACATTTCCATTAGCTCTGGAGTGATCACGCATATCATTGTAAAAAAAAAGTAAAATCACGTGACAACAAGAATAAGACAATAACCTTATATCTCTCCAGACCTCACATGACGCGAGGCCAATACATACATTATCCACATTCCGGTAAATGCAAACTATACAGGGGAAGTGCTTGGAATATGATTTGTCGACAAATCGTTGTTACATCCACTGACTTCAGTGGAGGATGAAATCTTAGTAGAATGAGAGAATGGAATGCTGTAAATGGAAGGTCGCAGCTGTCCTGTATCTTTTATTTTTCTTAACGAAAATAAAAGAAGTCATGCTGAAATCACTTTTTTCCCTTCCTCCTCGACTTCCAGTCTTCCATGGCCAAGCTAGCACTGCTTGATTCTACGAAACGAGACTGTTTTTCATCTACAGTTTGTGGCAGTCCGTGGCGAGAGCTGCGCCAAAAGTCGCGAACGCCAGACGAAAAATGATCGAGCCAGGGGTGCGGTTCACGCTCCCCAACTATTGTGACATCACAAGGATTTGCTGCCGAACTATGGCAAGCAGCTAGGCGGGCACTGATCCGGAGTAAAGTGACCTGCAAAAAACATGACAATGAATTTGAAAGAAAAAAAAGATAATAGAAAGAAATCGCTGATTTAAAGAGACGAGAGAGAGGGGGGGGGGGACAGAGAGAACATAAAAAGCTCGCAGACAGAGGCAAAGAGAGAGACACCGCGACAATAATGGGGGAAAGGAACGGAGGAAAAGAAAGCAAGAGAGAATAATTGAAAGAAGAAAAACAGAGTTGGGAGAGGCGGTAAGGTGAAGGATGCTCATTGTGAAAGTGAAGAAAGGGGGGAGGGTGCTTGCTTCAACGGGGAAGTATCGGCAGACAGATGGACGTGGAATGACAATAACAACTGCAACTATGAGGTACAAATAGCTGAGATAGCTTGAGAGAAGAAAAGAGTGCGCAGGAATATAGAAAATGAGAGAGAAGAGATAGCTTGATATAGAAAATGAAATGAATAGGACTAGGTCGCTTTAGGAGATAGCTCGCACGCCGGGCGATAGGCTGCAGCAAAGGTGATCCCACATGGCATCCCAGTTTACAAGTAGCAATGTGGTAGCCATGTTTATGGTGGCAACCATGTTTGATGGTGGCAGCTATGTTAGATGGTGGCAGACATGTTTACTGGTGGCAGCGTGGTTCGTGGTGCCCGGCATATATTTTGGTGGTAGTCATACTTAATGATATAGTTGCCACGTTGTAATGATGGCAATCATGATATCATAATGATGGTGGCAACAACATTTAACGGTGGTAAGCATTTTTAACATGGTAGCCATTTTAAATGACATTCATGTTTAATGGTGACAGCCAAGTTTAATGGTGGCAACATGCTTACCGGTGGCACCGTGGTTCATGGTGGCAGCCATATCTTTTGGTGGTTGTCATCCATGAAGGTAGTTGCCGTGTTTAATGATGGCAACCATGATATAATGATGGTGGCAACAACATTTAACGGTGGTAGCCATTTATAAGATGGCAGCCATGTTAAATGACAACTGTGTTTAATGGTGGCAGCCATGATTGATGGTGGCAGGACATGTTTACTGGTGGCAGCATGGTTCATGGTGGCAGCCATGTATATTGGTGGTAGTCATACTTAATGGTAGTTGCCATAAATCTAATGGTGGCAGCTATGTTTGATGGCGGCAGCCATGTTTACTGTTGGAAGCGTAGTTCCTGGTGACAGCCGTCTTTATTGGTGGTAGTCATACTTAACTGGTAGTTGCCGTGTTCAATTATGGCAACCTTTGATGGTGACAACAATATTTACCGGCGGTAGGTATATATTCTTAAAATGGTAGCCATTTAAAATGCCAACCATGTTTAATGGTGGTAGCAATGTTTAATGGTGGCAACCATGTTTACCGGTGGCAGCGTGGATCATGGTGGCAGTCATATCTTTTGGTGGTTGTCATCCTTGGTAGTTTCCATGTTTATCGATGGCAGCCATAATATTATTTGATGGTGGCAGCCATACTTAATGATGGTTGCCACGTTTAATGGTGGTGCAGTCAAGTTTGATGGTGCTATAGTCATGTTTAGGAGCTGCAGAGAGGTTTTATGGTAGCCTTCATGTCTAATGGTGGCAAACATAATATCATTTGATGGTGGCAGCAATAACTAATGGTGGTAGTCATTTTTACCGTGATAGCCATGTTAGTGACAACCATATTCCTTACTAATGATGGTGACATCCATGTTTAATGGTGGTCATGATAACCATTTCAATTGTGGTAGCCATGTGAAAAGGTAGTGTAGTCAGGTCTAATGGTAAAATAGTCATGGCTAATGGCTGTAGCAATATCTAATGATGGCAGTCATTTTCTTTTTATGGTGGCAGCCATGATTAAAGCTAAAACATATAGTACTCGAAAGGGCTCAAAATTCATCGATTTTCGAATTTACTTGCAGTACCATCGGAAAGCTCTACCAAGAAACTTAACACGTTCGCAAGGCGAATCCTTTGACGTAAATTCATGTTTTATTACAAAATTTGAAACAATTGTTAGAAAATTCGTATACTGCGTATCTAATATACATACGATTATTTTGTCTCTGAATTGCGCGGATGCGTTGCCATCATCCCTATGAAAAACGAAAACAGCTCAAAAAAAGAAGAAAAAATCCACAGAATCCTCCAAACGTGTCGTTAAATTACTCCAGGAACTCGGAATAGATATTCCCTATTTTCATATAAAGTTGCTCCTCTGTACAGCAACTAAATCATGGTAAGATTGTAGATATTAAAACGTTTCTTCGAGGGCCTATAGGTTTCTCATATAATTGGGTTTTATTTGTGATTTGATCACAAAATCAGGAATCATTTAAATACCAAACACCCGATCCCCTCCCTTCCTTCCCTTTCCAGGAGCCTTTTGGAGCCCGGTAAGTTTGTTTCTCTTTTGTGCATGTATTTGAAAAAGAAAAAGAAAAAGGATAAATCAAAATCGAAAATGGATAATGGGTAGGACTGTGAATAATGTTCATTGAAGATTAATAAGCTTCTTTGAGGGAGCGCAACTTAAGCTAATGAAGAGCTATTGCCTGATTCCCTGACTCCTCGCTTCTTTCATCTGTTTTTTTTTTTCGATGCTATCATCGAGCACGTACTGACTCTTCACAATAGAATGAAAACGAAGTCGAAACTAAATTTTCATTCGTTTTCCCGTGATATTGTTGACTGCAACTTTCCTGCTCAAATTTGATGTGTGGTATTTTTTTTCTCCACGAAAGCTAAGAAGGTTTCGTGTCAAAGAAAGAAATGTTGATGAAATTAGAAACACTAAAGAAGACACCACAGCGGTAGCGGTATGCAGAGGTCTTGTGAAAGTTTTGCGAAGTTTCGTATCTTGTACATATCTGTCGCTGGCATAGAAATATTAATTTTCGCGATTTCTCATACAGAATTGTCCATGTTTGAGGGGGTGTTACTGAATTACATGCTAAACACAAATGATAGGGGAACAGCCCTACTGGAAAGGACGCAGTGTCCCATAGTTTCTTCACATAAGTTATAGTCGACTTTTGAAAACGCTCGAATTTAAGTGTGAAGACGATTTCACACTGTGGTGTGGTTTTCGCAGAGTGTTCACATAGTAATGCCTTGATTCACACCGTGAATTGATGACTCACATTGTGTTCACACTGTTAAAACGCTCGCATTTAACAGTGTGAAGAGATTTCACACTGTGTTCACACTGTGTTCACACTGTGTTCACACTGTGTTCACACTGTGTTTCTCACACTGTGGGACACTGTGTTCTTTCCAGCAGGGAGGGTCTTGCTGCCTCTGATGTAATTAAAGGAAAAGTTCACCTTCATAGACATGTGGGTTGAGTGAATGCAGCAATATTAGTAGAACACATCAGTGAGAGTTTGAGGAAAATCGGTCAATCCGTTAAAAAGTTATGCATTTCTGAAGTTTCTGCTCAGTCACGGCTGGATGAAAAGACTACCATAGCTTGTGATGTCACATGAGTACAACGATATAAAGAAAGAATAAAGAAAATTCAACATATTTCAATTTTTCTCGCATAACAAAAGAACACTCCACTTCTCTCTTTCAGAAGGCAGGGGGAATAATTTTACCCTTAACATACGTCAGCAGCAAGTTGAAGAAATGTGCACTTTATTCAAAAAGTAAAGTTTTGTGAAATTCTCTTTTTATTTTCCTTATATAGTTGTACGCATGTGACATCATACACTGTAGTAGTCTTCTCTTCCAGCAGTGACTGCGCAGATACTTAAAATATTCGTAACTTTTGAACAGATTGTCCAATTTTCCTCAAACTTTCACTGATGTGTTCTACTAATATTGCTGCATTCTCTCAATCCTTATATATATGAAGGTGGACTTGTCCTTTAAAGTAACGTTAGATTACAAAACCATGTGAGTTTTATGTGTCGATGTCATCGTTGATATTGAAAAAAGTTGTTTCCAGATACCAGTACCGGACGTAGAGTTAATCTTAACAAATAAAGAACTTACTGATGTTGGTGTGGTTTTTGTATTTTTCCAGCATCATCCTATTCCTGTCATGGAGCAAAGCTTATAGCCCTTATGTTCAATTCCTCTTGAAGAGATAAAGTTCGAATTAGACGAAAGTCGAAAGCGGAGAAAGTTCCAAAGTCATCAATCTGCTTGAATCTGATTTTAATTTGCATCGACAGCCATCAGAAAATCTGCATAATTTCGCAGAATATGATATTTATGAAATCTTATAGAGCGAATTAAAGCTCTACCACCTGTAGACAAGCGCAAAAACAAAGATTTTCCCAGATGCTCGCTTACTAATTTCTAAGCATTTCTGTTTTCTTTCAGCTGCCTGATATCATTAAAGGTGATAGTCTCAAAGTGCTCTTATTAACGTGAAATAGATGGCGCAACATTGGACGCCACCATCACAGTTTCACCCCAAAAACAGTTATGTGATTTTTTTTATCAAGTGTGTGTGACTCATACAGATTTTCGAAAGAGAAATTGTGGAAATAACTTAAATGGACTGGAATCAAACAGACAATAGATAAAATGAACATGTACAAGATTCGGTTTCAAGCTCCAAGAGGTTTCAAAACGCAAACAAAACACAAAAACACACACAAACAAACAAATTGTGGTCACGATGACAAAGAACTAGAAGTAAAACTTCGTGTGTGCCATTACCTATAATCTTCATCTCTGCATTCAAGAAGAGGACAAAGGGGTTGTTTTGGTTTCAAACTCCGCACAACTTTCCTTAAAGTCAGACAAAATCTGTTGAATTGATTTTTAATCACACAGAATTATTGCCTACATAATCCTGCGCAACATCACGCCCATGAGGAACAGGAGCAATAATTTGAGACAAAAAATACTTTCAAATCTTTTAAGGCTTAAACATATCTATAATGACCGGCTCCATCCTTATCAACCTTTGATAATTTTATTTAGAAATGACTTGAAAGTAAATTGTTTAACATTTTGTGATTTCCTCCTTCGTGGTTATTGACTTTTATTGCAAGGTCAGAGAAGATTGAGAGAGAGGATATGCAATATGTCTCCCCGCCTCCATTAGTAATTCATAAGTGAAACGTGATACGCTACTCCGAAACTTTGTTCAAAAACAAAATCGATGAAATTGCGGGCTTAATGATGTGCACCATTCCACTTTAAAAACATTTAAACATGGATCATACCGGCAAGAAAGATGAAGAAGGAAACATATTTCACCGCCTCCTTGGTAAAACAATCTCACGGTTTCTTGGTATTGTGAGAGGACCTGATATCTCAGAATGGGTCGAAGGAAACTAATATTGATGCAGGTGCCTAAACATCAGTACGCTGTCTTTCTTTTTATTAGAATCATTACGATCATTATGATCTGGTATTGAACTACTTTGTTTTGTCATCCCCCGTCGTATGTGTACACCGAAACTCATCAACGCTGTACAGTATACTGTTATTCATCTGAATGCGAGGGGCGTCATTTTGTTCGCCGAAATGCTCGTCAACTTCGTATGAAGAACGACGACATTCATTGTTCTCTCCAACTTTCGATTCTCGAGCGATCTGCAGATAGGCGAGCAGTGTGTGCATGTGAGTGTGTGTTGTGTGTATGTGGAAGGGGTGATGGTGGTTGAAAGAAAGAAAAAGCCCGCCAATGGTCTGTGTATCATATGATCAGAATTACTTCAGCACAATGTTTACACTTTCGTATAAAGACGTGGACTTTGGTACCGATATGCATTATGGCTGATTTTGGGGGCGATAAGCAAACGTGCACGCTATGATTGTGATTTCGGTGTTGCAGGCTCCTTTATTAGGGGGTATGCAAAGCACTTCAGTTATATTCACCCCCCCCCCCTTCTCCCTCTCCCCTTTTTCTCTTTCCCTTTCTCTCTTCTGTCTGTTCAGCCACTATCGTCTGCCTTTATATTTTCTTTCAATCAATTTTGTATCGCTTTCTGTGGTCGTGGCTTCTGTATACTCAGATCACAAAGCAAATCAAAAACAGGTACATACGTGATCAGTGGGGAACGTGCTCCCTTAAACATCGTACCCCACCCCAACCATTCCTACTCATTATATGAGAAGAATTGCCAGTAAAGTTCTTCAAATATCCGTAGATTGGATGAGTCTGGTATTTGAATCGCATTGAATTGAATTGAATTGAATTGAATTGAATTGAATTGAATTGAATTGAATTGAATTGAATTGAATTGAACTGAACTGAACTAAACTGAATTATATTAGATTTGAATTGGATTGGATTGGAATTGAAATGAACTGAGTTGAATTGAATTGGATTGAACTGAAGTGAATTGAAATGAATCGAATGTCATTGAACTCAATTGACTTGCACAGCACTGTGTTGATATGTATTGTATTGTGTTGTATGGTTTTGCATTGTATTGCATTGTGTTGAACTGAATGAAATGAAATATAATAATATGAAATGAAATGAAAGGAAATGAAATTGAATTGATTTGAATTTTACTGAATTGAATTAAGATAAGGAAGCGATGAATGCTTGTAGGCAACTTCGTAGCTTACGGCTGAATACGTTCCTTTCGAAGGGAATAAGGATAAAATGCCTTGACCAAGGACACAATCGCAACAGGCAAGGGATTCAAACCATGGACCGCACTATTGGTAGTCCATTAATTTTTTCTTCTCTTTATTGATCCACAACGTGTTTGGAGGGCCTTGAATATCTTGCATATATCTAACGCAGCTATGACTTCCTTGGCTGCCAAGTGGAGAGTGGTCAGCTCTGTTGTCATGTTTGTACAAGTGTATTTATCTTTTCAATTTTTTAAGGGCCATGAGCACCGAAAGGTAGACTTTTGCGCTATAGAAGTAGCCACTATTATTGTTATTGTTATTATCTATAATAATAATATTATTATTATTACTTTTATTATTATTATTATTGTTATTATTGTTATTGTTATTATTATTATTGTTATTATTATTATTATCATTATTATCATTATTATCATTATTATCATTTTTAAGTGGCACCTCACTTAAAGAAGAGAAGGTGGACCTTAAGAAGAAAGAGCTAGGTCGGAAACGCATAGCTGATTAACTAGTTGATAATTCAATCTGCGCCAGTTAATGCAATACACGTACACTTTGAGACATTGATATCCAAAGAGGTTTGTGGAGGGAGGCGGCGCCAACTCCAGTTGGTTCCCAAAACTGTCAATTTTTTCTGTTCTCCGACTAAAGTTAAAATGGTTGGCAGGGTGACGATGGTGGGGAAGATTTCCTCGTACTCCTCCCTCTTCACCGCTCAAGTAAACAAAAAATAACTTAACCGCTCAAGCCAACAAAAATGACTTAACCATCATAGTGGTTTTTATGGTTCTTGGGCAAATATGTATTGCACACGTAATCTTCGTATCCTGTAAATTAACGGCTGTCTGTGGCGGCATTTTGTTTCAGAATACAGTTCGGCCAGAAAGGAGACCAGAATGAGAAAGCGAATAAAGAAAACATCCCCAAATTCCTATGTCCGATGAATTAAAAGCGCAATATGTTCACCCGTAACATGTATATCTCAGTGCGACTTTAACTGCGCCAATCATGACATCACCTGCAGTGCATTGCAGAAGTAGATTGGTGATATAATTATTGTGAGCCCCGTAACTAGTGAGATGTGCCATCTTTTTAATTAGCATATTAGGCAATATATGCGATTCCAGAAACACTTAGGTTTAGCGCTTCTTCGAAGAAGAACAGACTTGCTGATAGCGCCATTTTATTGTCGTTTTAAAGGGAAGAAGATAGAAAATAGATTAAACTGAGTAACTTCTGACAGCAATTTGAGTCCTGATTGAGCATCAAGTCATCGTTACTGGTTTTATTTTACAAAGTTGTTTTGAACAATTTGGAGCTAATTTGAGATGGTGTGTGGTGAAAATAATCTTCAGAAGTATTACATTACAGCATAATCTCCGACTATTTGTACCAAGTCTTCGTTGAGGATCTAACTGTCTTGTTAGCCACTGAAATATCTGCAAGTACTTCACAGCAAAACGAGTAAAACCACGAACACAGCCTTTTTGTCATCATCAAAAACGTTCAGTGTCCGGGTGAATGAAAAGTAACATATATGTGGAGAGTCTCGTCTTGTCTTCCGCGAATATTGAATGAAGGTAGTCGTAAAAGCGATGTAGCCTAACCATATAACGTCCATATACAAGTCATATGATATTTGCAAAAGAAATATGCAAATATTGACAAAACTTCGCTGGTGCTCGAACGAGGTCGAACTTTCCTTTGGTACGCACCCTTGACATTCCTCTTAAAGTCATCATTTCTCTCTTCTATAATCGCCCCACCCTGAAATCTACACCATACCACAGACTACTGGGGTTCCCCCCCCCCCCCTCCCCTCCCTCCACTTTTTATCTTCATTTTCCACATCACTTTTCTATCTGGTGCGACAAGTGTTTCATTGCTTTGGCATTTGCATTTGCTTTAAAGGGGTACTCCAGATGATTATCATAATTTCACATCATGTAGTACATAAATCGACAGCTTCATGTATAGGTTTGTGGAATTCATTGTGGTCCTTGAGCAGAGACACCAATACTCTGAAAATCTTAAACAAATTACACTGAACAGTGTTGATGACATATGAGCCTCACAATATTTCAGAAATGTAGCAGCGTAATTCCATTACAATACCGCTTGCTCAACAAGTTCACCTATGTAGATTCTGTCAGGGAGCTCCTGTGTTTGAAGCTCCTTGATTCTATGCATGCCTTCTTCTTTTGTTCTGGTTCATCAAGGAGCTTGTGTTTGAAGCTCCTTGGGTTCATTGAGACCCAACTCATGCATTCTTATGATGAGGCTGCCACGTCATCATCCTTATTCATTGTAATTTGTCATATATTTTGAAAACATTCCTATTCTTCATCCCAATCACTATAAATTCTGATACTTTGTACTAAGTATAACTTATTTATATTTGTTCAATTGTAAAAGTCTGAAAATCATCCGGAGGTCTCCTTTAAGGCCAAACATTGTACCAGCAAGTAGGACAAAATTTGGGCGATGAACAAAATTACGTGAGCCTATAACCCTTTGCTTTAACACGCTCAGCATAAAAACTCTTGTCATCGCGATGTGGAACGTTGCTCCATTGGACTCCCGTCTAAATCCTCTAACAGAGTTCAATATGATAGAAGAAATATTTACTTATTATCTCCATTGCGCACAAACAACACTCTCTACATTGCAAGAGAATATTAAGTAGAGGGGTGAAGGTTGAGGTTTGAATATTCTCTTGCACTTATTAATGCCTTGTCCGCCTTGGACCACTTAACTTAACATAACAATGTCGGAATTTCGGAGCTTGGATATTTGTTCCAAGTTCATCGTGTCACTGCCGGCAATCAGGGATAGTCTGGTGGTAATGTCGCTGCCCGGAAAGCAGATATAGATGACAGGTTCAAGTCCCACTGTTCCTTTTTTCTGACATATTCGTTAAATTACAGATCAGCAGTTGCCGTCTTACAGATTTCATTTGTTAGAGGGAGACAAATTGAAGAAAAATTTAAATCTCGACTTTCTACATTGACTGGCACATGCTCAGCGTTGTGAACAATCGATATCAATTGAAATCGTTTCTCTCCGGATTAAAGCCATAATCTGTATCACATGATCGCAGTGTATATCTACGATACTTATTAAGTAGTCGATCATTCCTTGTCTAATGAAACAACAGCTATCACGTTCTGCTTTTATCCAGAAAAAGATGTACTCTTCGTAACCACCGTTTTCTCCCTGTTCTCTGTCGAAACAATCACCCTAATACAGCTATACCATTAACCCTGTCTGTGCCAGGGACTTTGGATAGTGTTTTCAAAGCTATGGGACGTTTTGTGCCAATAAGAACTCAAAGCACGCGAAGGCTTAATAAACAATGGTTGCCAGTACCTGAGTATACACCTGGGTGAATAGAGACCGAATTCATCTTGTCCAAGATCTGATCCGAAATGGGCCGAACTTGAGGACAGATTTTTCCCAGTTTAACATGATTCTAGGGCTTTATACGCTCTACCATGATGCTACATATTTGTCACAAATAAGAGCGTTATGAAATCAACATCTCATCAATACCTGCTTTCCATTATTCAGCAGTTTCATTCTCCCTTTAGTCCATGGGCCAGGCCAGATGTTGGTACCATCTGAGGTGGCAAAACCTTTTTGGTGTCATTTTGTTTGTCGGGCATAGATATGCTTATCAAGCTATGATAGCATTTCCAAATGAGTAGCTTAGTCATAATAAATGAATTTTTAACCAATTTGGTCTCGTTGTTATATCCCTATGCTTCTGAATCGAAACTAACCGCTATACAAAGAAGAGCACTGTCTTCTGTATGTACCATAGAGCTGTAAAATGCAGCTCTATGGTATGTTCACAGGTGTTCTGTTGTAAACGCGGTGCGCTTAGTCTTTATTCAAGGCAGCGAAGGGAATATCCAAAGGTTATGATGTCCACAGCGCTTAGTCTTTATTCTAGACGGCGAAGGGAATATCCAAAGCGCATGATACAGTGTATATCCTTTTATCTAAAAGCAACAACAACAACAAAAGCAATTCCTCGTAAATGTTATCGTATTTTTCAATTATTTATCATTTTCCGGCGAAAACGCTACGGTGAAAACGCTAATACCACGCAAATGTCGCTTTATTTCCATCCAACAATATAAGATAATGCAAAAAAAAAATGTACCGGTACACTACGATACATTATAATGAATAATACTGTAAATGAACAGAGTGATTTTTGTTTAAAACCGATGTATTTGTTGATAGGGTAGTATAAAAACAGTATAGATAATCCCTTTTATGAGGAACTTTAGATATGATAACGGTACATTGGTCTAGATAAAGACTAAGCGCACCGTGTGACAGCTGTGGACATCATAACCCTTTGGATATTCCCTTCGCTGCCTTGAATAAAGACTAAGCGCACCGCGTTTACAACAGAACACCTGTGGACATACAGAAGACAGTGCTCTTCTTTGTATAGCGGTTAGTTTGGAATCAGAAGTATAGGGATATAAAAACGAGACCAAATTGGTTAAAAAATCATTTATTATGACTAAGCTACTCATTTGGAAATGCTATCATAGCTTGATAAGCATATCTATGCCCGACAAACAAACTGACACCAAAAAGGTTGTGCCACCTCAGATGGTACCAACAACCCATTTTTCGGGTCTTGGCCCATGGACTACTTGCACAAAGATTCACGGAAGACTTGTGAAATACCAGTCTCCCCAATATGCCTCGGTATTCAAGCGTGCTAAGAGCCAATGTAACGCGGCTAATGAAATCAAGTATTTATGCTTCCGCAAAGAGAACATCTTTGAAAAACAAGTTAATCACTTCTTCATGGCTTACTGCCAGAATTATGAAAAATAACTTTTTTTTCTGCCCAAATTTCTTTCTGTAAAATGTAGGGCGAAGTTTGAATCCTTTCACCATGTTGCATTGTTTACAATCCAGGTGAGGTACACAATAGCACAAAGTTTGGAAAAAGTTCAGCTTGCATACCACGCATGTGAAGGGTCCATTAACCGTGAAGTTTGTGAGCAGGTTGGCGTGTAGCTCCTTTCAGTTGCGTCCCAAACGACTTGTTATCCTCATTTGGGCAAATAAACGAAGACAATTATCTAAGCATTTTCATCACCTTTTTTTTTCTTTTTTCTCTTTTGTGGAAACTCTTGTTTTTCAGCACATTCGGTTTCTATTGTTTCTGTCTCAATGATTGGAGAGAGGGGGAGCTACTTCGCGAAGCGCGGAGGACCAAGACCGACACTGTTTGTGGTCGCCGACAAACCTCTTTGTCAACTTTAAAGGAGACCTCGGAATGATTTTCAGACTTTTACATTTGAACAACTATAAATTCGTTATTCTGAGTACAGAGTTTCAGAATTTGTAGTGATTGGGCTGGGGAATAAGAATGTTTTCAAAATTTATAACAAATTGCAATGAACAAGGATGATGCCATGGCAGACTCACCATGAGAATGCATGGGTCGGGGCTCAAGGAAGCAGTTCAAAAAAGGCATGCATAGATTATACACAGGTGAACTTGTTAAGCAAGCGGTATTGTAATGGAATTACACTGCTACATTTCTGAAATATGTGAGCCCTATGTCATCATCATATTGTTCAGTGTAATTTGTTTTAGGTTTTTCAAAGTATGGTTTCTCTGCTCAAGGACCACAATAAAATCCTCAAATGTATACATGGATCTGTCGATTTATGTACTACATGATGTGAAATTATGAAAATCGTCTGGAATGCCCTTTTAAAGGTATAGTGATCCTATTTGGCACATCATTCACCGTTTCACAAACTTTTCATCACAGGTGGCTCTATAGACAGCATAACAGTCTCGTATCGGATAGCTCGGCAGCCGCGTTGTTCTACGCTCTCGCGTGGACTACCTTCGTGACTCGTCTCCAGCTACTACATACGGTTATTCTGCTACATTTTCTGAACAATGTTCGGTTCCGTGAAATTCGAAACATTGATACAATTTATCGTACCGGACAAAAAAAAGAATGTTCTCGAAGATTCTCTCGCGTTCTCTCACAGAGGGAAAAATGCAACGAGTGCATGAGAAGTGCATCTTTTGTACTTGCCATGTAGAAATACAATGTTTGTCTCATTTTCGTGTGGTAAGATGTCTATGTTCAGCTCACCCGTGTCAATAGGTTCTCTTAAGTTCTTCCGTTTGATATTCGTCCTTCGGCTTCCGTTCTGATCCCTCTTTTGTCTCCCCTTCCATGGTCATATTCCTTTTTAACAAATGGGGCGGTTTTAGACAAACATTGTTTACATGCATGCATGGGATGCAAAATTGTCCACATGGTATGAAGGGATGGGGGGGGGGGGTAAGGCATGTAAATTTTACTCATCTTCCTTCAGATATCGTGCAAACAATTCTTCTATAGCTTGATATTTTCAGATATAACGACAGTGCAAGTTGTTACTAATAGGGATAGTGGTACGCCTAAAATGGGAACATAATGGAACAATAATTTGGTGTAGCCAGTTTTCATGGGGTCCAGTATCTAAGATCAATGTTTCAATTTTCTCTTTTTAAAAACATGATCACATTCCATACGAAATTGCCACGCATCATTCTTTGGGGGCAAGGGAAACAGGACGGTTCAGTTGGAGCGAAATGGCTCCATTGAGGGTCAAGTCAGGGGCGTGGTCACCATAGCAACGCCCGGAAGGGGTCTAAGATACTCGTACACACTGAAATATAGCATCATAGATAAAGGGCCAAAGAAGAGAGTTATTTGTGTTGTTTCTTTTGTTTTGTTTTGTTTTTCGTGATTGTTCCCAGTGCAAGGTGGCTTCGTTTGCACACTGAGATATAAGCAACAACAACAACAACAACAACAACAACAACAACACAATTACGAATAACTCTATCAATAAAATCTTCACAATGAATGCTAATCAGATTCAGCAGAAATCATCCTCGTGGGAAAACCCGTAGGAGAAATGAGATTTTTTGAAAGAACACACAATTTTGCAGTCCCTCATATCAGGGCTTGAGGCTCAACTTCTGAAAACCCAAAATGAGGCAAAGCATGTTACCCACTATTTTAATTCAATGCAAGGTAGATAGTAGAACCAAATAGGCCAGATGGCTATTCAAACTAAATGTATTATGCCTTTAAAGCAAGAATTTTTTTCTGGAAACCGCAAACCTTGCGCTAGGCTTGCCCGATGTGGCAACAGCTAATGCAAAGTACATTAAATCCCAACTGTGTAAAGCAGGTTGATAGTTTATAGTTGAAATGAATAGCTTTGATAGTTAAGATGGTAGATACCGCAGTATTGAGTGACTCGTTGCCAGGCCATCGGTGATAAATTGAATTCAGCTCAATTGCAAGGCATTACTTGAAGTACATGGGTGAACTGACCTATCTTACCGGGTAAAGAGAGTGGAGTGGTGTAGAGAACAACAGTATTGTTGTAAGGTATGGTCTTTGAAGAGGTCGTTACTATTCAGTTAAGGACATATCCTCGAGGGGCACCACAAAATAGTTTAAAACTCACGAGAGCGTGTAGCCCTTCTCCCCCCCCCCCCCCCCTCTTCCTCTGATTCTCTTTTGGCGTGAATGAATCTAGTATGCACAAATTTCGCACAAATTTCACACATACCTATTAACAAGAATTTAATGTGGCACGCAGAGAATTAACAGACATTCTGTATTTAGGGTTAGAATAATAATGATGTTGTGTTGCTTCGTTGATTTTATGTGCAACCCGTCAATGAAAATATGATAGTATGGGATAGGTGAGTGTAACCTCGGACAAAATGTCATTTTGACATAATCTGTACACACATAAGTTGGTGAATGAAGTGGGGGCGGGCTAACCGCAGACGAATAATGTATCCTTTATGATTTTGTTTTTCTGAAATTAAAGGCAGATAGCTTTATGCCTCCCATATGAAGTATTTATCTGGGGTCTACGGGATACTGAGAATTTTCTTTTACTCTTTCAGTCATGTGACTTAGCAGCTGATCTCATTATTCTTGTGAAATGTTTAATTTGTTTGTTTGTTTGTTTGTATGTTTCGGTGTTACCTAAACAGGTATAGACTCTTCAAGACTTGCAGGCCCTGCTCTTCTAGATAGCTCTGCTTACTTAAAGGCATTATTTACTATTTGCAGATGAAACAAAAACCAAGTTTTAGTGCTTCAAAATAGTTCTAAAATGTGAGAAAGGGATATAAACAACGCGTGAAAAAAGTCAATCAGTATAATCAATATTAAGTATTGTTAGATGTACAAAATGTGAACAATAGTTATAACAAAATAAATTTGTCCCTAGACTAAACCTATACAGTTATGGTTAAGTGAGAAAAATAGTGATATCTCCTTGTATTTTAGGCTTTATTGCAAAATGTTTACATTATGGTAGGATGTTTTGTGATACAACTGACCAACACATATGCTACACATGTGAAAAACACATATGCTACACATGTGAAAACTCCAAAGATTTTTTTAAAATCACTGTTCCCAAAGGTAAACAGTACCTTTAATCTAATAAGAATGATTCAATAAAATTTAAGCGTTTTGTGTCGAGTATCCACCTACGGTTATTTTGATAACAATGAGTAAGCCTATAGAGTCCAACTAATGAACGACCCATAAATGAGAGGTGAATGATAGTTTATAGTGGCTTTAAAATGTTCTCTATACTCTGTCTGCTGTAATCGACATACTCTCGCACAAGTATTCCTTTTTAAACAATTATCCATAATATTAGGATTGTTATAAACATCTGATTATTTATCGTAAATGGTTACTTTATAGATCAGTGGCTCACATGCAGAGTAAACTTTGACTGAAATGAATCGGAACAACACCGGGCCCTGTTGCATTAAAGTTGAAATCAAGGATAGGTATAGAAATCAAACATAAGTTTTTGAGTACTCACTTCGGATTGGCTCATACCTAACTTAAATATGTTGGATTGCATCTTTTTATGAAACAGAACCCAGACCTCAGAAAATGAAATTTGATGCAATGTGCCGTCTCTAACAAATTCTTATTCTTGATCGATACCAAGACTAACGTTGGGAAAGCCAATACCGCTAACCTTGCCTGAATATCAAGGGGGAGGCCGGGTAAACATGACACGGCGATCGGAAGGGGTCAGAAAGCCGACGGCTTCTTTATGATAGTTTGGAATCTGTGTCCTTTCAGTGATTGAACAGAGGCGATAAAACTTTCCTCAAACACGACCTCTTGTGTTGGCTGAAAGAAAGCGGGCGATCCACTTCATTGGAAGACAACGGCCTGCCTCCCTTATCGGGAGCCGCAACTCTCCGCGAACAATGCGGCCACTCGACTGGTCAATAGCGGCTACCCTCTGTGGCCCTTCACCGCTAAACACGCACGTTCTTGTGTGCGGTGGTTAATTCATGGAGCTTAGTAGCTCCATGGTTAATTTGTCACCGACCCCCTTTGTAGCGTTCCGGATTATAGGTTGTTCGTCGTGTGTCGTTTTAAGACGAATAATATAAGGTTAAAGGAGAAAGGATCTGGTCTAAGGACGCAAGCCCTAATGTGTGTTCCGCATACGACTGTAAAAACTGTTCCGCAAACATTACATTGTGTGCATGCCACGCACGTTAGATAATTTGAGAGATAAAATCGTGGATAGCATCTTTTGCGATTTGTTTTCAATTTCAAGCATGAATTGCGAGATAGTAACTTACACGAGATCTGGTGTGTTTACCTGTAGTCGCTATTGTCGACGTGATTAATATATCATCGATACATCTTTGATATCTACCGAGGCAATCTGGTTAATCATTGTTCACGCTGATTAATCAACTAATCAAACGCTTCGATGCAATTTGAACTAACGTCGCAGAGATGGCTCGCAGTGTGCTTTGGTAAAAAGAAAGAAAAAAAAGAAATCTTCATCTACCAGGTACGCGCAACTTTAATCTTTTGACATTAACGTGCTTAAGATCTTCAACACGGTGTTGGAGATAATAACTTTGAGCCAGGGATATATGACTCATCTTATCGCTCAGCCTTCTGGGACAGTTTCTGTCAAATCGAAGATTTAGGGGTAGTCATATTTTTTTTAATGATTTTCTGCGCCACAGAGCTCACTTTAAGTGAAGCGTTTCATCCGACATTATGACTACAACATGTAAAAGTTTGAATGCAACAGATGAACGACATGCTCGAATTTTTCAGAGTAAGTTAATCATCAAATAGCAAACAATGAAATATCATCTACTGAAACTACATTCATTATATGATAAGAAATCTTTTGAAGATATTATTGAAATTAACACATTATATTTTTCCCATTTTCTTTGTTTTTGATCGTCTTTTATCTCAAATGTAGGAAATTGTGGGGAAATGGATATCATCTGCTTTTGCATTTAAACTTTTCAAATATAATATATCTGGAGTGAACCGATTTTGAGGTTTTTAAATGCATCTTCCACCGTTTGTATTTCCCTCTCAGTCCTCTCTTGTTTTACAGCTTATCTTACCTCAAAAGGGATTTTTTTTTTGTCTATTCTTTTTTTAGTATGTGTAGATTTAAAGAGTTCAAAAGTATCCTTCTCCAATATAACATTGTCATTAAATTCACGTTTATCAAATGAATGAATACATTTAGGAAATCATAATTTCTCCGACAGAATTTCGCGGTGACATAATATGTATATAATTTATGGGATTTTTTTCTTGTGGCGCAATCACACGCAAGACTGTAGGCCTATATAGGACCACCGACAAGAGAGATTTAGGACCAAAAATCATTTTAATACAATGGAGGGTAATGAGCTACAGAGGAATTGTCAAACGACCCTCAATGACACTTACTACCCACATGTAATCGTTCAAGTTTTGGTCCAGTTGCCTCCCACGCCATCGTGACGGAAACTGCAAACATCCACACAATTTCCTTTTTATTTCATCCTATTTTGTAAGTGTATGTATCTTAAATCTTATGCATTTCCGAGATGTCTCGTTACAAAATTAATATACTTTGCAACGTTTATCACGTAACTTTCCTATTTCTGGATGTACCCCTGCAAAGTACGATGTCATTAAGAGGTACGATGTTGCACGACAGAGCTCCAATTTCGAAATCGAGTCAGTCACTGTGCACCGGCTAGACCTTGTAGACGGAGGTCATGGAGGTAGGATATAGCCGAGAAGTAGCAAAATCTTGCTTGCACCGACTGAAGTTGAGAGTCGTTGCTTTATTTCAGCACAGATTAGATATTTTCGGAGCAGCTGTCTAATGCTCTAAACAGAAATGTACACATTGTTTAGCTGTCATTGGAAAGTACACACGTTTCCTTGCTTCCTTTTGAAAAATAATGCTTACAACCAAACGAGAAAAATAGACGACAATCTATAAGACCACCCCAGGAGAAACGAACCTTAGCGCAACCAGCAACGGAGACGGGAGGATAATCCCATCTCGCTGAAGCGAAACTATAGTCGAGTTCAATGCAACTGCACTTTTTAGAGATCCTTATATTAATATGGAGTTTGTGTCATAAGCGAAAGTATCGCTTCGTGATAATCACGACATGTTGAGAATTTTCCACGAACTGTGGGCTTCAACCTGTAATCGGTAAAACGGATTGTTTTATCTAACCCTCGTTCCATGGTCAAAACGGAGAGGGAGGGAGAGAAAGAAAAAAGAAAGAAAGAAAAAAGAGAGAGAGAGAGAAAGAAAGAAAGAAAGAAAGAAAGAAAGAAAGTAAGACAGAAAGAAAGAAAGTAAGAAAGAAAGAAAGAAAGTAAGAAAGAAAGAAAGAAAGAAAGAAAGAAAGAAGGAAAGAAAAAAAGAGGGTTTTGTAGGGTTCATAACGTACTCTGTGTTTGGGGTTAGGGATTTTGATTTGTAGCCTGTAATCTCAAATGTTGATCTTGTTTTTTACGTTGATTTGTGTTTTTTTATTGTACAGTATACTGCTTACACGAATGTTATTGTTTCATATATAGAGTGAACATGTACACGACATAGGGCCTATATTCAATTGCAGTTTTGATAATAATTCGCAGCTAATGGGGTGACTCTGAAAATACGTCAGAAAAAAAGAACCATTTATTTTATTTTTTTTTTTTTGCATAACAGGAGATGAACGCTGATTTGAAGTAGAGTATTACCCTAAAAACGCCGAATGTCGGGTTCCTTCCCTCGCCCACAAACACATTGTACCTCCTCTTTTGATGTCAGAAAGATACTATTTACGCACGTTTCACATCGCTCCACTTACACACAAACACGCACACACACACACACACACACACACACACACACACACACACGCACACACACACACATCCTCACACACATACATACACACATACAAGGCGGATACAGCAATACACTTAAAGGGGACGGCTAGTAACTGATCAGTGGGAATCAGTGGGAATGCTGAGGGATGATTGTTCCAATCCTTGTGGGATTCATTTAAGAGTACATTAGATATCTATTCTTGTGTGAAAATTATTTGCTTCAGAATGGTCTCATATTCAAGTAATGTGCAGTTTAATGCTGCCAGGTAAGCGTCCCTGGTCAGTGACGGGGCATTAATCTGCACATTACTTGAATATGAGACTGTTCTGAAGCAAATAATTTTCACACAACAGTAGATACATAATGTACTCTTAAATGAATCCCACAAGGATTGGAACAGTTACCCTCAGCATTCCCACTGATTCCCACTGATCGGTTACTAGCCATCCCCTTTAAACGAATGAGCGGAGAGAAGGAATTTTACTTACCCCACCCATTTACACAAGATCACAGAAGGGTAATACTTTTTTTTTCTATATGCCCATCGATGCAAATGTCTCATCCGTTCAGAATTCAATATCAATTTTCATCACCCGAGATACGTTCCGGGAATTCCCCTTAAAAAGAAATCCTTCCGCCTGGCTATTGTCGTCGGATGCCCAGCAATACAATATGAGCACATGAGTGGTGAAGCGTATAGCACACCTAGCTATATCAACCACATCGGCATGTTTGGTATCAGGAAATAGAAAAGAAAATAAAATCACCTGCTATTATATCAAAGCGATTTTTTTAATCTTATAGTCAGCATGGTCATAACTGATTCTATCAATAGGAGGAAAAGTTTTGAACAAGAGCACTTGGCTATGACAGGAGATAAGTAAGTATAGAACTCAGCCGAATAATCTGAGTTTCTTCATTCAAGATGACTGTATCTGTTATGGACATCATTATTATGTATTCTACAAAGCATACAGTGTGATATCATGCATATTTTGAACATCTGTTTTCCTTGAGCGTTAAGAATGAGATGATATTAATTTGGCAATCATAAAGTTTGTCGTTTAATGATATCTTTGTCATAATTTATAATGACACATAACGCAGGCACACAAATTGAATCTTAAACTGTATGATTTGTGTCCACTCCAATTTTTCCCGTATGTTAAACTAAGGAATCATCCTTTAGCTACCTGAGTGTATTCAAATGCAAACCCGAGGGTAAACTACGTGCAACCCAGACTTCTTTTTATGCTATAATGACAGGCGCAAGCATTATTTGAGGGAAGCATTATAGTTACGTTTTATGTCAATCGTGTTCACAGTATTCCAAATCGGATTATGCATTCAGCCCAAGAGTCTACGCCTACTTTGGGAGCGTTTTCTTCAGTTTTGCGCAATATTTCTCCAGAGATAATAATGACATATTGTTTGTTTGATTGTTTGTTTATTTGCTTGCTTGATTGTTTGTTTGTTTGTTTTTTATTCGGTATTCTTAACAATATAGTTAGGAAACGTCATCCCATGAAGAAACTTCCTTTTCGTTTATAGCTATACATGTATAGATTCACATCATTTTCTTTCGATAAGAATTACACACAGTAGGATGTAGAAAAGGTACACAGGTGTAAAATCGTGTGTGTTTGCAAAGGTGTAATGACCAATGCTGCGAAACATACACACATAACAGGTGTAAAACTTTCTGTGTTTACTCGGGCAATGAACAAACGTATTGCGAAACATTAGGTGTAAAACTTTCTGTGTTTACTAGGGCAATCATCAATCGTATTGCGAAACATTAGGTGTAAAACTTTTTGTGTTTACTAGGGCAATCATCAATTATATTGCGAAACATTAGGTGTAAAACTTTCTGTGTTTACTAGGGCAATGATCAATCGTATTGCGAAACACCAAACACCCCCTCCCCCTTCCTTAAAAAGCCGGGAAACTGGCAACAGGGCCAACGCAATGGAGTGTTTATTTAAGATATTACCACATGCATGTAGATGGCTGCTTATAAAGTCAATACATTTCTTTCGAAACGATCTAGAGTTCTTTTATAACCCAACCCCCCCCCCATGTTTTATCAGGTTTCATGGCTCGCAATAAACTAGAGTAACTCCTCTTGGACTTGAAGACTTTCATAAAGTCTGCAAATTTATTCACCTTCCACACCTTAGCCTGTTTATTTATTCACCTGCTGCATATTTCAATGTGATTTGATTTGAATCTATTTTAACTTGTGTTCACAAAAACAAAGAAACAAACATGTCTGATAACTGAGTTGCAGTGATTACTACCGAGAATAACATTTTGTCTTTTTTGCGCACAAAAATAGTCGAAACGTATCATTATTATTCTAATAGCATAAACATTTGCAACAAATGGTAAGTAAGTAGTATAGTCATAAGAACCAAAGTGGGAAGCCTTAATAAAAAAAACACACACATTTACTTAGGCCCCCGAAAATATAATCATTTCATAGTGAGACAATTAAACACATAACAATAGCAGAGCATATACCAAAATGTCATATAAATTTGTGTATCGTATAATTTACTGAGGGTGGTATAGACTTCCCAAAGAGCGTTAGATATAGTTTGCTTATTTGCATAATTTATTGTACGAATAATTTGCATACGATTGGAACAGATCGTGAAATATACACGATTTCAAGATATGAAATTTGTATGACATTTGAATACATCATGAGAAATGCACGTTTTGAAGAGGTTACAAAAGTTCGTGTACAAATACAACCTGAATTGGAGCTCACACACATCACGAAATACACCTGCAATTAGTATCAGTTATTGATAATCCTTGTATGAGTCTATGACATCGAAAGGCTTATGCCTGTTGCGGCTTGTGTACTACCTCGTGTCAGAAAGAAATTAAAAGCATGCGCGTAAAACACGTCCCAAGTGTCACTCGCGTTGGTTCCGACATTATCATTATCATTATCATTATTTTCGTGACAAACATCCGGGCATTTGATGGTCGTAGTGACCACTATAAGACTTTCTCACCACATCCCACTACCACTGGAGTCGTTCAGTGGACTAACCTGCTCACTTCCACTCTGTTTGGCCATTTAAAGTACATTGGTTTGTGGTTCGACCATTTTAGTGCGAAATGTTTGCCATCCGCTAGTCTTTGCATAAGTCCTTTTAGAAGTTTGTTTTGTTTATGTATAGCGTAACTTATTCAGGTGTCATTTACACTTCTGAAGGTGGGATTTTCCAGCCAAGATTGCGTCAAAATTTATTAATCATCAGTAGTGTCAATTAACATAAGGGACTTCAAAAACATGATTGCAGTCAGTAAACATTTGACAGCGTGATTTTGGAATGTAGAAATAGATTATCCAGGTTAAATAACTGAACATTTGATATTTTTTCTTTCTTTTTTTTTGCCTAGAAAGTAGAAAAGAGTTAAAGCCATGCATTTCTATAACAAACAACAACAACAAAGCCGAACCATGTTTTCTTTTCTTTTAAGACAAACAGTAGCAATCAATATCGAAAATTGAAGATGAATTCATTGACGAAGGATAAGCTTTCAATGTGGCGCCGCACGTATTTCTTTCTTTTTTTCATTTTGAAAAGACTGTACTCTTAAGATTTCGTTCAAATCAGAGCAAAAGCAAAGTTTCCATTATTCATATACAACACTGTCTTGACAATTGTGAAAAAAAAAAACCAAACTAGGACAATGTTTTCATGTAGAAAAGTTGTGTCGATGCGTAAGAATTGAGAGTTTAAAAAAGAGAATTTCCCAATAAAACTCACTTCGGACACATACACCGGTAAAAAGAAAAGAAATCGGGGAAAGCGGCTGGTGGAATAAGTATAGCGTAAGCATAGCAACCGCTAGAGGCGTTCTCATCTAGGGGGTTATCACCGGAAGTGCAAAATGCGGTCGGACACACTTTCCATTTCGTGGAAAGAAAGTACGACCTTTGGACTGGCGAGCGAGCCAGTCGGCCCTGGCGCTGTTGTCAGCGGTGGATCGAGACTTTGTGGTTTGATGAAAAACAATCGTGTGTCTGTGAGTATAATGAGAGAGAAAGGGAGAGAGGGGAGAGAGAGAGAAGCGAGAGAATGAGTAAGTTTAAAAGGTGTGACATCATTGATACGAGAGAGAGGGAGAGAGATAAGAATGTTCCAGCATTTTGTCAGAATCTTGGAATTCAATGACGTCACTTCCGTGGAACGCGGAGTGAAGTGACTTGGCTTGATGAACGTGTACAGTCGGAAATAAAAGTAGCAATAGTTATTGTGTAATACATATAGCGTGACAGGCACACTCTTCCCGTCTCAGAACTAGGGTTAGGTTTTACGTGCGAAAGGAGCTCTCTTTAGCGACAATGATTGTGGCAAGAAACTTCCTTTTCTCTCTTTAAGGTTTATGAAAAAAAAAACGTTATCATTCTCGGGTATTTTTCTCTGAAAACATTTTATATTTATCATATGTGTATGTATGCAGATTAATATAGAGAGAGGTGTATGGGTGTATGCAGATTATTATAGAGAGAGATGCATGTATAGATTGATAGACAGATATATACTGATATATAGATATCAATTGATAGATAGATTCAGCCGTCTTTTTAAAAAACTTATTTAATGATATAATGATTTTGTTCTCAGGATCCATTGATACGAACACAATAAAATTGAAGTTGCAGATTGACCGTACTTTGGCCCATTTCTTACCTAGTATTAAAACTTGGAAAGTTGTTGTCCTGTTTCATTTTTTTTTTACTCTGTGTAAGCCTTTGTGTACATACATCCATTGTCACCAGATGTAAACCCTTCTTCTTTCATAGCAGATTTTAACTTAACCTGGAAGGACGCTTATTTATAGAGGCATGTTTGCGACCAGCTTTTCAGGTTGACCAAAAAGAAAAAGGAAGAGGAAAAAGAACAAAACGATGAACGCAACTTGCAGTTCAGGGTCACATTAAGTTTACAATTGGCTAAGGTTACTAGAATTAGAAGAAGTTATTGATACGGGAGAGAGCGCTCAATGGGCTAACAATCCTTTGTTATGACGTAACCCGTATTAGACCAATGAGCCTTCCTCCTTTGATATCATTCATCAATGTTCAGTCACGCCCACAAAACTCCCCCCATTCGTCCAACTAGCCGTGTACACAGCTCACCACACATACACACACACACATACACACACCGGACATACGTCTTGGTTTGTCGGTCGGCTCAAAAACGGATATAAATCTCTCTGCAACGTTTAATAGTAAACAACTTGGTAACATCAATGTTTGATAACCAAATTTCTCTTCTCTTCTCGATACTTGTTAATCTGCCCATTGTTTCGGTGGAGATAAAAAGAGAACCGCTGGCAGTGTTTTCTTCACCTTCTTTGTTAACTCGGATTAGTGTGTGGACATAATGAGAGGACACCGCTGGTAACGATTACACAGTGAGTCGTGTTTTGTGTTTCGCGCCCATACAATCGACTTTGAACTTCCCCGTGATTTTATGAATAGAGGAGCGAAGTGTTTGCACACACGAATGCGGTCCGAAAGCAGACGACGTTACTGCACGGTATTGTTCCTCCGATTGGAAGGGATTTCGCTTTAGCTGACGCGGTGCGAGTAGACTGTTTCCCCGATACAAAAAGTGGCGTAGATTCAGCGAGAGCATTTCATAGGCAGACCTGCCATCGAAGAGCTCGGGTCACCCACGGACTTTCCCCGACAACTTTTCCCTTCCCCGGCCAACGTGACTTTCAACAGATTTACAACATGGTGATCATAGAGCCACCGCCTTCTCTGTCCATGCGAGACCTATATTACCTAGCGGGCGTGGGTCGGGCGTTATGCCCAAGCTACCCCGTGCTTGAGACTAAGGTAAGGCTGTCTCTTTAGCTGGCTGTATTCGTCGTATTTTGTTGTCATTCTTATAATGTCTGTAATGGTGACGAATCTTGGAGTAACGTATGGCTGAAGATTACTGTTCATCGTAATGTGAAAGTAGTCTCGTGCGTGTGTGTTTCCATATTTTGTACATGAATTGATATTGTAAGCGTACAATGCTACACATCTCTTTTCTTATTATCAATCCTACCTAATTTTGTGTAATGTTTCTGAATTTATTGAACTTCACTATTGTTATAATTCATAACAATGATACAATTATTTTCGGCAAATTCAGATCATATTAGCAATAACCAGTTCCAATGAAGCATGTGTCCTGCGTGAAGGGAAGGAAAGACGGCCCACGGTTACCGCATACATAGAAATGGTGATACATGTAGAAATCCGGTATTTCGTCCATTTGAAACTGGTCTAATGCAATTACTATTTTGATTTAGCACGTTGAATATCATCAGTATGGAAACTGTTTGTTTTGTAAATTTTCTGCATCTTAAAGGGGAACATATACTTTCCTTTAAAGAAAAGATCTATATTTCAATCTCTTTTTTTAGATTTTGAAATCAAAATTGATTTCAATCTTCATGATATTACATCGTATACGGTTGAACAGTTTATCGTCTTTAGCACCATTGATGCAATCGCTCGCTGTTTTTTTCTTTTTCGGGGACTGTTTTATACGTGGCAGTTTTCTGATCATCACTAAATCATTAATAACTCATTGTATGGCTCAATGGTTCATTGTTAAGAATTACAGATTTACGTGTTTTATCATTATTTCTATAGAAGGGGTGAATTTCTGGCGAAAATACAGACACCTGTCTTTAAAGATGCCAAAGAGCGTAAAAAGCGGAAAATAGAAAATTGAGAATTGTTAATATCGCAGACAGAATCTTTGTCAAACCGTATCATTGTCTATGGACATGACGTTTATTGATATGACGTCGTTTGAATATTCATGTAATTAAATGTTATTCATTCGCAGTGGGGAAATTACCAAACGAGGGAAAAGCAATTATGAGCACTTCTGAACTTTCAGTCCCGAGTTTCGCATGTAACGATACTCGCTCCTGCTCTCTGAGGTTTCACTTGCGTTGATTTGAATAGACACCTTTTCATCATGCGAAAGTGATTGAGTCCATTCATGGGACAGACACTGATATTACGGGAAAGTGTTACTCATAACAAATTCATCAAGTAGTAACATGAACTCCATATGCCACACAAACAGCAACGAACTGTCATATTTACAGGGCATGTTGCAGAGGATTTCAATCGCAATTATTGTTGTTGAGCCCTGGAGGTAATCAGATTTTTCATTTGTGTTTGGAAAATAATCTTTTTCCCCCTTTTACAGTCACGTACTCCAATCTATAGACCATAAACACAATGAACTTTCCCCCAGTTCATCCCCATTCAGGGCCGATCTATTCTTTTCCAGAACTCTTTCATCGTTACCTTGACTTTCTTCGAGATAAAAGAACCCAGTATGCTACGTTTCTTTTCCCACTTTTGAACAGCCATAAAACGATGGCATATTGTTCTTACAGGTGAATCTTTTTCCTTTCATCTCTTCCCAGTATACGGGCAGACATCTTATCCATGTTTTTGTTTGAAAACGTGAGGGTGTTAGCAAGTTTTATACGGACTTAATTCCTACCCAAAAACAATACCGGGCTCTGGACCGATTTACACCCTAAAAAACCGCGGCGTGCCTTTAAGTCTCGTTCATACAATACGCATGAAAAGAGGTGCAGATCTCTAGTGGCCTGGCCGCAGAAGGACATACGTTCATTAGGATAATTGCCAGAAAATGGAAGAGGTAGGGCATTGGCCTTGTAATCCGACGAATAAAAAAGACTAACAGGATGGGTCAGCCCTATTAGGTTCGGGGTGTATTGTACAAAGTCAACAGTAGACCTTTATCGCGGCACTTGAGAGAGGCCGCGTCTTAATCCGCCAGTCAATGGTTCATGTCTGCAAACTTAACTCTCTACACAGTAGGGCCTATACGCGTAGCAACTGCATAAAGCTGAGAGTTTGGAATAAAAGTTGAACTCTTTATTTTTGTCAAGCTTCCTGATCAAATTTTGCTTTAAGATTTAGACAAATACTACCAAATGACAATAGCTTAGAAACAAAATAGTCATTCTTCCGTCAACTTTTCCCATCGTGTTTGTTTTAAAAGTTGAGAAAATCAACCCCGGGAATCAACGACTGCATGCACTTACGTAGCTTTAATTTCAAGACGGGGTCTGTTTCAAACCAAACAAAAAAAAATAAAAGAAGAAGAAGAAGAAGAAAATATTGCGTTTAAAATTCTAAATTCTATATTTTGATTTCCTCCAGGTACGCTTTTTCATTAAAACAGCAATCCGGAGTTCTTGAATACTTTCTTCTAATATCAAGATTGTCACATTAAAACAGTTTCATTTCCTGAAGAAGGAGGCAAGAGTTTGTTCAAGCTATTCTTTTTACTTTCTGTATATATCTTTCTCTTCTATCGCCATCGTAAGGTGCTTTGAAAACATGAAATGTTCCTTGCAAATGTAATCAAAAATGGAAGCTGGAGATTACGGCTTGTAAAATGCCATGCCATGCCAAGTACTGCATGATTGTGTCGTAGTAGAAGAAGAGCTTGCGACATTCATCCCATCTGTGAGCCGAGTCGAATAGTAGAAGGAAGATGTTTGTGACCAAATTCAATGTTTATTATACACTTTAAAACGAGTCAAAGAGTTCATAGAGGTTACTAGGACCCTTTTTTTGTTGTTACCAAAGCATCACGTTCTGTTTAGTTTTCCACGAAGAGAGAAAAGAAAGATGAATAAATACAAATGAAAGGCAAGCACCATAATACCGTTCCAGTTCACAGAATGCACGCTGCTAGCCAATGGAAAGTGGGCAAAGCTTGTTAAGTCTGTCCATGACGTGTATAAGCCTATACCCTTGAGGCGTGATGCTATTATGTCTTTCATTAATTCTATGCCCCTCTGTCTCTGCCCGAGCATGAATTGGAAAGAATTTTATTGAATATTTTTGTGCGTGTGTGCGTTTTCGCCTCAAAAAGCGATTTTGTTTTGCGCCCCAGCGAAGGTTCCAATTCACTCTCTCCCTCCCCGTCCGGACTCGGGCCTTTTCTTCGCGCGATGTGACCTGCGAAGGAACAGAAAGCAGACAATGCGAAGGCTATGCATGGTTCGAGCGGAATTCAATTCTTTCGTCGCTATTGCAATTATGAAAAGCCGATTGATCGTTCGTCTGTTATCTCTGTGAATATCTGTTGTTGTTGTTGTTGTTGTTGCTGATGATGATGATGATGTTGGTGCTGGAATATTTGGGTTGGGGGCAGTGTTTAGTCAACAATTATAGACCAGTACTCGAGAAGGGTTAGTGAGTCACTGTGATCGATATACAGACAGGCAGGATCGTTGTTAATCGTGTCGAACACACATGCGCACTAACAATTTTCATATTTATCAAAGATGACAACAACAAAACAACTCTTACGTGTTTGACCTGCTTCGACCCTGGACTACTTACATTGTCCCTCTAATCTCAACAGATTAAATAATTTATTTCATCAAATGCTAAACTGCATTGAATGCTAGGGCGACAGCTTTAACTAACACGGGCTTATTGAACGAATTCTCGAATAAATTGCTGATTTTCCACTTTAACGAGTCATGAAGTATACGGCAAGGTTAAAACAATTGAGTGATGTAATTAACAAATCTCCTGCTATAATAATCTGCTTATATATACATATAATGTATGTGTGTGACGTCATTTCACAAGAGAGAAAGAACAACTTTATGAAGTTTTTAAAGCTTTAATGTAAAGTGTTTGACCAACAAAGATAAGGAACTGGTATTTTTCACTTCTCAAACTCCATATTATTGATACTTTAAGTTAGTGTGATGCTATCCAAGAATAGTGCGAAAAAGAACAATGATCACACTGTATCACAGTGAAAAGGTTATGTTTAGTGTGTTTTTTCCTGTTGTGTATTTTTTATTGTTTCACACCACGCATAAATTATCTCCTCTTATATTTTTCTACCCTTATGTGTTACTTTGATCTACATCCTTCCTTGATGACGCTACCAATATAGACTAACCAAAACAAGGGGCGGAAAAAACAAGGAAACAATTGGTCGTTAATCTTGTTCATTTGCGTTGGTTGCACGAGATGGTGAACAATACCGGGCTATTAAAAGTGGTCAATCGACCCCCCCCCCCCCCACACACACACAGAGAGAAACGCATACAGTTTATTATCCCATTAAATGTTCGACTGATAATGACTTTCGGTTTTAGTGAAGTCTGGCTGATAATCGGAAGTTTTTCTCGTGCAAGCCCGAGGCCGCATTGACGCGGTCGTTTGTGACGTCACGAGGTGAACGTCCAGAGTAAACAGGAAACTTTCTCACACTCACTCACCATAGTGCACTGTTTGGTAGAGGCGTTTAGTGGTTACCCCCGCTGTAACCAACGAATTTATCCACTGGTAATGTTTAGGATCGTATTAGATTAGAGAACGGTATAACGGGGAGATGACATAATCTTCTGTCGAGCACTTTTTTTTTTTCAGGTGGGCTACAATGTCGGCCTTCCCATCCATAGACTCCCCCCCCCCCCCCAAAAAAAAAAAAAGGAAATAAGCTTTAGCATCTGATATAATCAAGGAGGTATGAGAGAACTCGTACCTCCTTGATATAATCAAAAGGATTTCCTTTCAGTAATGGTGCTGTCGGCGCCAATCGAATAGAAAAATGACATAAAACGGCGTAACATTTTCAGAAATAATGCGATTTACGAGAAAAATATTACACTTCAAGGTTTAAAATGTATTGTTTCGAGTTTTCGATACAATTAGTTCCGTCGGCCCTATGGATTGCGCGCTGTCCCATGTTTGAAATTAATGGATTGGACATGAACCGGAAGTTACTAGTATTCTGCTGTCACTTATCACGGACAGCTTATCCATCGAGTAGGCCAAGTACGCGACCGGTGAGAATGATCTTCGTGTCACGTCACACACGCATACACACACATGCACAAACCACGGCCAAAATTCTCCCCAACACACAGTGATGACCAAGCAGGCCATGCGTTGACCCGACTAGGTACGACATCCCGGATAATGACGCAATGAGCTATATTTGGCCAACTAGGGGATTATCCGAACCCATACTCATCATCGATAGTTGAGTGTCTCAATCTTATGTCAAAACTGAAATTCTTGGAAATGCGCTTTTGTTTGGATAAGGAAATGTACCGGGATCTGAAAGAAGAAGAAGAAGAAATGAAATGGCTTTTTAACTGTACTGATGACTTCATGTTCGACACTTCTGGAAAGTGAAGTTGTTGCTCCTTCCCTCTCTCCTCCATTCTATCTCTCTCCTTTCTCTTTATTTTCTCACCCTTTCATCCCTCTCCGTCTCTTTTTCTTGTGATACACGGTGAACAAATTTACTCCAGAATGCAATCGTCTCATATATAGGTTTGTATGTATGAATGTGCTGAAACTAAACGGGAGCTCTCACGTCAGATGGTAATTAGGGATTGAAGTGAAAACGAATTCCCCTCTAAAACCAATCATGAATTGTACCATTATGCTAAGACCCTTTTTGCCATGCAGTCCATTACCAAAAGCCTGGGTTGGTTCTTCCATTTCAGCGTGAAATAAAAAGTTCACTGTGCGTGATACGTATTCTGCGGAAAACGTGATAATTAGCATGGGTATAGACTGACTTGCACTTCCGCAATTGAACATCGAGAACGTAAAATGCAATCAAACATTGGAACGGGACTTGGGTTGTGTAAAGTCACCTTCTGGACTTTGCTCGCGGATGTTGTCGTGGTTGTGATAGACAAAGTTTATTGCGGAAGGATGAGTGATCCGGCGAACTGTCACTGTGGACATGCCGCAAGTTCCGCCGGTTTGTTCGGTGTCACAAGAATTGCGTGTATCGATGATATCCATACACAGTGTGGTTACTATGGCGACGTCGATTTATTGGCAGTTATCATCCGATCTGAAACGGAGAGCCTGAAATTTTCTATTTAATGTTTATTAGCCCAAATGACATCGCAATGAAACCTTACTCTCCATAATGTGGCATGAAATTTGTACACGAGGATTTTTTGTTCATATTCCGCATAATCGCATGCCGCATTAAACTTTCAAGTGCTGTCCGAGGTCGGTCTGATCACAATGGAATCAGAAGCTTCATGAGATGAATATCTCATTCATAAGTATCCGATCACCTGCTTAAAGCGTGACCTTAGAAAGCTAACCTTCGACTATTTACCGAGAGTAATCACTGCGGAGAGTGACGGAGTAATTAGATGGTGCTACCAAGGAGGTAGGCGAGCTAGCTGCCAATTCCAAATGCGTGACACTTTCACCCGCTTAAGCGTGTGAATCGAGTATACAGTAAAGTACAAGGCGTATACGTTTAAATCGTTATTGCAATAAGGCCTCAGATTGTGCAGTCAATACCCAGTAACGGATTAAGCGAAATTCAGGAGAAATTGTTTGTTGTTTTGCAATAATGATTTCGAGGGTTGACTCAGTTGGTTTTGAAAGCTTTTATTGCATGCAGAGATGGTAATATACCCGCACTATAATGTATTTTCACAATCACCAGTTGCTGTCATAAGAACGTAGCTCAACATTCTTTCCAGTTTAGACAACATTAATTGTTAACGTAGACAAATAGATCACATAAAATTAACGGTACCCCCACCCACACACACACACACACACACACACATACTCACACGCACATGATATACATGATTGTCGTAAAGTCATGGATATATACCTGCAGCAGAAAAAAAGGAAAACGGAAATCCTTCCCCGCTTATTTGTGCATTGTGAAAGTATGAGCATATAATCATTAGTCTTGATATTTAGTCGTTTTCATAATTTCTCATGTTCTCTCTCACTGAATATTGAACACAAGTTTATATATTGTAGAGCGTGATGACTCGTAATCCGATATGGATGAATTAAATCACTGATATTGGGCCTTTGTTTTCATCTACGAATTTCTTCCTGTTTACCACGCAGCTTCCAGATAGCCGACATCGACTCGTAATGGGGTGCAACGACAACGCCGCGACATCGGAGATGCTGGAGGTCGACTACCAGAAAGGATGCATCTACGAAGTCAAAGACAGAGACTGGGATCCAAAGGACGCCGATCCGAGATCCGTGACGTCACTTCCGGCCAACCTTAGGTTCAAAGTCAGGAACGAACAGGTAATAGTCGTGTAAATTTCATGTCCTTTGTCCATGCACTTTCAATCTTTGACGAATTTTCAGGGTGTAAGCATTTACGGGGTAATTGATGACTCCTAAAGGGAATTTTACAATTTGACCAATGCTGCTTTGATGCATGCTTCCCAGAAAGAAAAAAAAAACCCCGATATATTTAGATCGTTCTGATCTTCCAAGAGAGCGTTTAATTCATGAACTAGCATACTTTATTGAAAGGAGAAGAGCATATCGATTGATGCTATATCATAGGAAAAATACACAAACAAAGACTGGCCGGGGTCTGTGAGTTTCACGCAGATGATGAAGCCCATTTATATTGTTTGGTATAAACTTTGTCCGACCAATAAATTGTGAATACATTAACAGGTAGCGCCGTGTGAGACTCTCTCCCGTAAAAAATATAAACTGTATCATAATGTTTTCGATTTCTCAGTCCTGATGCTGAATAGAATTAGAATGAAAGCTTGCCACACCAATATCAAGTAATGAGCTCATTATGACCCTCCGTGTCAGTGTCAGTCCGAAAGGCTTTCGATATACCCGTAATTCTATAGCATATTTAACACAGTCGCGATACCACCTCGCGATACGGGGCAACAGGATATCATCTTCATTCAGGGTATCATGCAATGTGGCAAGTACATAACACCTTTTCCTGTCATAACATTTCTCCATACATTTTAACACATAACACGTCCGGTGCAAAAAAAAAGTCGTAAGTTCACCTTTGACTCCCGAGCCCCTTAGCCGTTGTAACAAGACAGTGGAAGTAGCGCGCTCGTTCTTTCATGTCGAACTTTCTTAGTTGTATTTCCCCTCTCACCCTTTCTGTCATTCTCATTCCTGTTTTCTTCTATCTTATTTTCTATCTTCCCTTCACTCTGTCTCATTCCGACTCTCTCTGTCAGCCTGACTCTATGTTTTTTCCCAAATCTAATTAAACGACTTCTCATTATGTGCGCATGCTTCAATGTTTTCTGCTAGACTTATTTGTCGCGAGGGGGGGGGGGGGGGGGGAGGAAGTAAAGTAAAGAAAAGAAAAGAAAAGAAAAGAAAAGTCCCGGTTCATGGGAGATGTTATGGATGACAATGGGGAGGGAAGATCCCTCTCTATCCCACAACGGATGTCTAAAGGTCGAGGTAGGTGAGAGATACAAAAGCAAGACTCCCCCTCAAGAACGAGACAAACACATGTTTTTCTCTGCTCTTCTTCATGCAATCCTGGTATCTGAAAAGCACTTTCTTTTTCATCGGCCAACCGTGCATTCGATACCTTGGCAAGTCTGGTGCCCCGTACCTCGTTCGACCTACATTGCCACAACCACAGACAATTGGAACTTTGACATGGAATATTCAAATGGATAGGACGACATTATCATCAACAGCATTCCTAGGTGCTATTTGGGCATTGCTTTAATTAAGAAGATGGCAGATCGAGGTCGTTGTACGAAACTGATAAGGCCGCAATCACTGCGTTCACGTTAGCAGATCAGAACAAAATCCAACTCCACAACCTCAGAATATTCATTGCAGTCTATATAATGCACAGACAGACACATGATACACACACACACACACACACACACACACACACACGTATAACTATAGAATGAGAATATTATATATATTATATATCTGATAATACTTTTACGATGTCATTCAAACACCTGTCGTATATTTGTTTATTTGCCTTTATTGGGTACTCTCACTTTTCATGGTAAATGCAAACATGCTCCCGAATTGTGAGTGTAAAAATGATATTATAATAATTTTTATATGAGAACTTTTAATCGTGTGAGCTGCAGTCGGCTGTAGGTGTACCTTTACTCACTATGTGCTGACAAAAATAGATAGATAGATAGATAAATAAATAAATGAGTCACCGCCGAAAGTGCGACATAATCGTGGAAAGTATAGAGAAGGCCAGTGGTCATCTGTTATTCAGTGTTGGTACCTTCCTGTGTCCACTGGTGGTCATGGTGGTGCTGACCCTCTGCTTAGGACTCGAAGGAATTGGCGCACACATTTGGGCAAAAACATGACTCAAAAATGTTTTCACCTCCCCATTATCACCGTGCCGTCCTTTCATAGCCTTTTGAAATACGTAGGAATGTTCAGTCCTTTGTCGGTGATGGTACACATTGCGACCTCGGACTGATTTATCACGCGTCTGTGCTCCCGAACCCACAACGTGCATTCAGCTTCTCGTGGGTGTCGGCGGTTCGGGCACAATAGCAATGACAATGACAAGATTGTTTGGCGACACATTCTGATCATTTCATCACATTTTTTTTAAAGCAATCGCGCTATACAGGTCTCGGAATTCACATCTACACCGCTTGTCTAAAGTTGTTTAAAGCGATGCTTTTTATCCTATACCTGAAACGAGCTTCGGGACAAAATCGTGATTTTGGATAATGTTGTGATCTTTACTTGTAGTTACTGGGTGGAGGTCTTTGGGATGAGGCATTTTGATTGTCTTGACGTTTATATCTGAAATGTGACACAGGATTTGAAAAGAGTTGCCTCGTACAGAAGAACTTGCGATTATGGTAGGCTATATACAGGTGATAGAGGCTTCATGGTGGTTAATTTTTCTCTTAGAACGTCCACCTACTCGTCTGAATTTGCAGTTTACCAAGTACGCATGCGTGACTGAACGCATTTTGGAGAAAGACGAAAAAATTCCTTAGTCTATTGTCGATTTCACTTTGAGACAAATGGTAGACAATAGCCATAATTTCCCTTACCTGCCGCAACTGTGTGGGCACGTTAATTAATTATCTCCCACTTTGGAAGGTTACTCTAGCATTTCCTCGTTCGGTACGTGGCACTCGAGAGACGAACAACACTTTGGTTCTTTTTCTTGTTTAGGTTTTCAGTTCTCAGACAGTTGTAGTTTTTGTCGGGTTTTTTTTTGTGTGTATGTGTGTCTTTTTGCCGTCTAGCTGTTATCTTTTGGTATCGCATTAAATGCTTCGCTAGATGTTAGTGTTTTGTTAGTATAACTGTCACGCACGCGTGCTCATAGCGTGCCAGCAGCAAAATGTTTACGACGGATAATGTGAAAACGTATGCGTTTCATAACATAAATTTGTATTTGAGAGATAAAGAAACAAAAGGATATCATTACAGTTAGAAGACATTGATTGCAATTTTCTTTTATTATCCCTGTTTACAGATCGTGGGCGTGCTGGCCGATTCCAACATCCCGAAAGGTACGCGGTTCGGACCTCTGGCCGGTCAGATCTACCGCGAGGAGGAGGTGCCAGACGACGCCAACAAAAAGTACTACTGGAGGGTAAGTTCCCCCCCCCCCCCCGGCCCTTCCATTTTTATGATGGTTTGTAGAGCTCTTACAGCAGGCCCTTAAAACAGGTCCCTGGGCTCTGAAAAGTCTACCCTGTTTTTAAATACACATATTTCAGCATTGGAAATTCGTTGAGAGTCAAAATCAAACGAATAAGACTATGAATGATTGCTGATCAATTTATTGATATGTGTTGCACATTTCAGATGGCATTGGCAAAACGCTATTATTTCTGATCATTGAATTTGTTCATGTTCGTGTGAAATTTTTGCGATCTGTGCTGCAATACGTTCGGGAGTGATCAATTAGACTGACATTCAACGTTATTGAATGACAGACAGTGGGTATTCAATCAAACTGCCATTCAGTGCAGCTGTGAAGGGTCACGAAAAAGGACCTGTTCTCCCAATGTCTCACAATGTACTTAACTGATGTTACACTATGGCAGGTGAATTTAGAAGTCATAAAGTACAATAGAGTTATTATTATCCATCAATCTTCGCGTCTATCTCACATTGTTGAACTGGTAACCGATTTTCCGAGACAATACAAGTACCTTCATCCTGTCACATACGTCGCCCTCTATCGCCAACAGATCTACAACCAGAAGAAATTCGTTCACTACATCGATGGCTTTGACAAGTCCAAGAGCAACTGGATGCAATACGTGAGCCCCGCCAGCGCGTCGGCCGAGCAGAACCTCGTCGCCTGCCAGTATAAGACGGACATTTTCTTCTACACCATTAAAGACGTCCAGGCGGGTCAAGAGATGTTCGTCTGGTACTGCACCGAGTTCGCCAAACGACTGGAGCAGCCAGTGACGTCACAGCTTTCCCCAGTCTTGAAAAAGAGTGAGTATTCTCATCTATGAAAGTATTCAGAGGTCCTGTGTGTACATGTAAATTGTCAAGTTTGGAGAACTCAGGCCTTGTAACTTTGTAAAGTCATTGTGTGATAAACGAGTGCTCACTTGATAACAAGGGTAGATAGACCTGTTTGTCTTGTCAAGCACATATCTGACTCATAGATCCTAGTTTAGATTGAAGTAATTCACATTCATCAAGGCTGTTGTAATACCAGGTCAGTGTGACATACTGTAAGATAGAGAGGGAGCTGAAATTGTACTACGTGCGCCCAACGACGTTTTTGAAGTACTGAGTAGTGGATTTCATTGTTGCAGCCTAATTGTTTGTCTAGAATTTAGTCTCCGAATGCCTTATCATTTCCATTAGTGATTGTAATCGTGGTGGTCCTTTCCATGCTCTCCTTTCAGAATTACCTACTTGCGTCACAGCCCCCTCTGAGGGCGTCCTTGACTTCAGCCGTAGGACGAGCCAGCCACCTTCTTCGTCACCTTCCAGAAATCATGAGTCTTCCTACCAGACAACAGCTGGTGCGGTCGCCGCACGCGCGCCGTCCGATCGCCTGGCTGTGGCGCCAGATCCAAGCCTGTACAAGAGCCTCCCGTCGGGCGTCGCGTACGTTCAGCGAGTTGGTAGCAGTCCCCCTGGAACTGACATCAAGCAAGAGCCACCGAGTCCTACTTCTACCACCGCCCCTATGAGTGCCGTGGTGCACTCAAGACAACGCGGTGGTGTTCAAGCAGCACGAATGTTCTCTGGTCACCACGTGGTCATGCCGGTTCCTGTCTACGGGATGTCTCCCAACTTCATCACCACAGCGTCTGGCTTAACCATGCTTCCTTCACAGCCTATCACTACTCTCCCGTCCACTACCGCCCTCCATGCCGCAGACAGCCCGTCGTCGTTCGATGCTTCCAGGAACCGCCCCATCCAGCCAAAAATCCTTCCCAATGCCGCCGTACTGGACGCCAGCGTCTTCGGTATGTCCGACCTGTCAGTAGACCCTAGCCTGAAACACGACGCTCCTCGGCGTACCAGACGCGGCAGCAACCCCAATTATGGACACCGCGCCTTGGGTTACGAGCTTCCACGCCGCAACGGCAAGATTGTCTACGAATGCAATGTGTGCCGCCGCGAGTTTGGGCAACTGTCAAACCTGAAAGTCCATCTCCGCGTTCACACGGGCGAGAAACCGTTCAAGTGCGAGCTCTGCGGTAAGGGCTTCACCCAGTTCGCTCACCTGCAGAAGCACCACCTCGTCCACACCGGCGAGAAGCCACACAAGTGCGACGTCTGCGACAAGCGATTCAGCAGCACCAGCAACCTCAAGACTCACATGCGCCTGCACAGCGGTGATAAACCATTCAACTGCAAGATCTGCCCGGCCAAATTCAACCAGCAAGTACACCTTCGCTTGCACAAGAAGGCTCACATTGACGGCAATGTCGAGCTCTTCATGAACTTTGACTCGGACGCTTCGAGCCCGAACGGGTCCGAGATGAGCGGCCTCCATGACCACCTTGCCAGCACCGACGTCACAGACTACTTCGGAAGAGGCGAAGCAGCTCCATCATCAGAGGAAGAGAGTGGCTACGGGGCGCACGGTGATGCCGACGCCATGGACACAGAGGAAGGGGAGTTGGTGATTCACGAGGAAACCATGAACGGGGGATCGCCAGGATCGTCTCCCGAACGGTTCATGTTTTCTGGTGACCACAGTGAGAGGATCATTGCTGACTCTGAGGGACTCTCTGAACCTGTTCCTGCCGACAGTATTACCGACTTCACCGAAAGCAACGAGGGTTGTGATGACAGCGGGAGAAGCAGCGCCCTCTACGGGGATGCAAGTCCCATTGCCATGCCCATGACAGAGGAAATGAGCATGACGGAAATCTCATCGCAGCACAGTGTCAGTGCAAAGCGCCCTCACTTGTCAGGCGAGTTAAGTACCAAAAGCAAACTCTCGAAGTCCAATCCCGCCCTCAAACTGGAGAACGTTGTTCAAAAAATCCTGAATCGCACGAGTAAGGCATAGCATCATTGGCAAGATGCCTGTGTTCTTCCTTCTGTACAGTTCTTGTGGGTTTATTGGAGGCAGCCATACCAATCAAATCCGTATAATGCTCTACATGTGATTCTGTCCCATTGAGGTTCTGATTGATTCAGATGATTAAATATTCTTGTCATGCTACGCGGCAGTGGTACCTGTCATAGTTGATAAGACATTAACATCTTACAAAAACGACTCGACATAGCCACGTCTAACACCTTTTCTACCTAGAGACAATCATTGTAGTTCATAAGCTTCTTTGTATCACCTTTCAGTTACTACTGAATATTTTGTCCAAGGGGATGATTTTATCATTTTCAGTTAGTACCTATGAGCCTTTTCTATCCATTCAGAACCAGAGAGAAGTGATGACATTGTCCAGTATTGATGGTGTCCACCGGTGATTTTGTAAGTCCAGTAGTGTTCCGTGAATCGGACGTCTTGCGCAATCTGAATACGATCAAAACAATCACTTGTGTATATTTTGTATATTTTGAGCGATTCATTTCAATTTGCTGTTGATGTGGAATATTATGAACAAAATCTGAAATCAAGTTAACAAATAGCCAAAAAATGTATGCCGAGTCGGGATATGGATGATATTTACAAATTTTAAAATTATCATAGTTGTAAAATAGTTTGTGTGTGTGTAGAATCGGGTATTTGGGACGTATCTACCTTTTTTACTTCTTTGTAGTGTATTCACTGTATACATGCTTTCAGCTTATGGGCGTCTTTCATGAACGTAACGTTTACCTGTAGTTAAAAGAGATTTTTTTAGTCAGTGTGGACACGGAGATGGTTAATTCGAGAATTTCAGTACTCTAGAAATGTAACAAGCCATATTTAACATTCCATGAGGTCCTAATGCTTTCATGTCTGAAACTGTGTACACGTTGAACGCAGAAAGGAGATAACGATGAACCAAAGTTGTGTGCAAGCAAGCAGTCCCTCATACGGACCATTCCTATATAATCATAGTTCTAAAGGAGAAATCCTCTTTCGAATCACTCGACGCTTGTCCTGTATGTTTTTACTTGTACTCGGACGTGTACTTCGTGATACACGATGTGAAAAGATCGACGTGTCTTTCAGTCTAAAGGTATTTTGTATTATGTAAGCTATAAACTGACGTTCCGTCGTCTTTCGTGATTTCATGCAAATCTGATACATTTTTTTTTATATGCAATGTAAACGCCAACTACATATGTGAACAGTTTTCATCAAATTCCATTGAAATCAAATCATTGTTATCGAGCCCAGCAGGGCTGTAATAATATGTGTGACTATCATTCTATTCAGCCTGATACCGTTTTTGTCATATTTTGTAATATTCGTCACAAACGTCTTTGTTAACTTGCCATTTTTATATACATTTTCAGCATTGCCATCTAATTAAGCAACTCATGTGTTCGTTGTTTGTTACTGCTAGGCCATTTCGTGTCGTTCGTGTTGAACACACTCGCCGTAACAGTGATATGAGATAACTAACTTATCGTGTGAATGACACGTGATCTGCTAATAGTGCCGTTGTATTCAGACTTTGTCTTTTTTCCATATTACTGGCGTGTTGAGAGGGTTTGTATTGTATTCCAGCAAATACCAATGCCATTATGAACAGATAGTACTAAGGTGACTCTTATTTATATATTATTATATTTAAACATGACTTCCTGACGGAGGCACGTTATGTAAGCGGTGTAATTCAGTCTGATACAACTCGAACAAAAGTTTACAGTGTGCCTATTATGTAATTTGTCCCATTATTCAGTGCATTCTTTCATCTTCCTACCGAAATGTGCCTTGCTCTGTGAGCGCCAGAAGAGATCGGTTACTGGCGACAATAAATTCCATTCTTTGGTAAGAGAGATCTTTACGCGTTGTGTATGCCTCAGTTGATTTGCTTCGGAGTAAAAGCGGAGGTAAAAGTGAGATGGGGGTTTGATTGATTGATTTTATCTTCAGTATTAAAAAATCAACAACAACAAAGGCTGGATGGCCCATATATTCAGCAATGCCAACATGGCACTGCTGGTTTTCAATAAAAAGATTATTGGGGTCCAGAACATGAAAATTACAAATACAGTACAATATAAAATTATGAAATACATAAGTTGAAACATGAAGATATGAAGTACATAGATTGAGAAAAAAACAAACAGCATCGCATATTACAGTTGATACTAGCAAACAACAAAAGGAAAGGATACACGAGAAAGAAGAGGGGAAAATATATAAAATCATAACTTATGATAACCTGTACTAACTTAAATAATGCAGCTCTTTCTCATCAACAAATTAGAATTAAATTAACGGGGCAGTAACCTTAAAGTAAAGATTGATTAGAATATATGCGTGTGTGTGCGTGTGTGTGTACGTGTGTGAGTGTATGAGTGTGTGTGCGTGCGTGCATATGAATGATAATTTTTTGTGCGTCTGTCAATGTCTATGTGTGGAGGTGTAGGCGTGTGAGCAGGGAGGTGGTGTGTGTGTGCGTTCTTTGAGTTATTACATAATATGCTAGGAAAAGGTTATATGTGAGAGGAAAAGAAATGTCACGTATGGAGAGAGAGAGAGAGAGTATCATAGAGATAATGAAATACAATATCGACTTACCAAAGGTAACAGCGAAGTCGATACCTCGAGTAAATAAGACCATAATTATTAGAGGGAGACAAACTGAAGAAACTCAAAAACCTGACCATACAAGTAATTATTATTGTTAAAATCACCTTCTTGCCCATTACCAAATGTAGGCCTACTTTGTACAAAACTTTTCAATGATTTGGGAGCTGTTGATACAGTGACTGCGTGACAAATTTCAGCTCAATACCAGTCCTACATGTACTAAGTAAGTCTTATCAAGGAGGTCACACCTTGATTTCATTGAGAACTGCGTTACTCACTCTCAAAGTTTGAGGCATTATCATGTGTTGCCACTAGATGGCGCTATTTCCTCCGTATTATCAGTGCTCTTCAGAACATATTACCACGCCTCATTTACTGTAACGATCTGTTGAAATACACAAAAGATTCAAGGTCCTTCTGGTAAATGAGCTTGTTTCAGTTTGGTCATTAGATGTGGTTTTCTGCTCAATCTATTTAGTATCACCGTCATTTAGTGTGCCTGTCCGGCGCTAAACCCTCAAACCCTATTGTATAAAACTACGGTAACTTTACAAAATTAGTCTTGATAGTAATTAAATCTGAAATCAATCTGAAGCACTATACCAGCACTATTCCATAGCTGATCAAAGCCAAGAAATTTTTTTTCATTTTTTTTTCATTTCATTTATTTTCACTTAATAAAACATGCATACATAAAAAATGTGACAATAGCATAACAAATATAACATGAAAAGTGACAAAATAGACAAACAAGCAAACAAACAACCAAAGTTATCAAGTGAAGGGGTTAATGAGAAGGAGCTGGGCCTTATTCAAAACTAACCCCGGGAAAGTAAATACAGTGTATTGTCTCTTCTTTCTACAAACTATAACCAGTAACTGAAAAAAAAGTCAGCAACACGCGCGCATATTCGCATACATACACATACACATACACAAACAAAACATACACAAGCACATTAACAATACACAAGATGCCATTTACACAAACACACCCCTGTCATGCTCCTCTACTATTAATTCAGAATGATATTGAGTATCGCATGGTGATTACGATACCGATTGCAGAATTATAATAGATTATTGTAAAGTTACCATAGTTTCATACAACGGGCTCCAGAACATCTGACCCCTATTAATATGATCAGGTGCAAGCTTTGGAGAATGTCTCCACAATGTCAAAGTTTGCGTTAAACGCACAGACTTTATTTTTCGTTGAACTTTCCTTCTAATCCATCTTTAGTAGTTTCGACATTGTATGAAAATAGGGTGAGTCCATTTTATTTACAGGAGTGAGAGCTATTATTTTTATGTACATATTGAAAGTCTAAAGGTCGCTTCATCATTTCTCCGACTGATAGACAAATTTGTATATATTATATATACATGTAAATTTTTCTATGTCTGGTCCAATGAATACACATGAGCGGCGTGAACACACCCCCTGCCACATTGTCACTGTGTGTGTTTTTGTGTGTTTGTTTGACATCACACCGTGACAGGGATTGAGGCCAATATAGTGAGCGCAGGAAGCGAAGTCACACAGACGCTCCGCAGTGTTCATCTTGATCAACTGGTTCGATCACTGGTACGTATCCGTATGACTATTAGTGCTATTACTTCCGAAAGTGTTAAACTTTTTACATATTGTTAGTAAAGTGTTTAGCTTTTCATACATCGATGCTTGCTAGAGAGTCTATGTTAGGTGGTTATTCTATCATATCACTTACATGAATAATTCGAGGAGTAATGCCTTTACGCAAATCGTTGCTGTCTCTACTGTTTCAGATGTGGTCTCCTAAATGGATCAATCTAGATTGACTTCTCCAAAATTTGCTTTCAATGGTATGCTTGCTTTCACTTATTCATCAATCTAGGTAGTCGTCAACGCGGACGTTGTGAGTGCGTCGAGTTTTAGGAATGGTTCCTCCCAACATTTTTCATAAGAAAAATCCTCTGGTTCATTATCAATCTGGATGACGTGAACGCAAAAACACTATACTCTGATAAAACGAGCTTTCTACATACCTTTCTAGCGCGGTACTTGCGGTTTCATATTTTCAGAACTAATGTATCATTTATCACCGTCTTTACCCGGGGTAAGCTTTTCAGTATTAACAATGATGTCCACGAAAGTTTTGTTGTTGATTAATCGATATTACAATAAAGCTACAAGACTTTGCAAGGGAATTAAGTTGCGCTGCAATTCTATCAAAAATAAACGCCGTATGATCTTTCTTATTTTCTCCAGTGATTTATAATCAAAATACGGTTAACCACAAATGTCTGCCTAACATTACTCTTTCATATATTCAGTGATGTTTTATTCTACATGATCATGTTAGCACCATCCTTTTTTTCTTTTTGTTTTTGCGTTTTTCCAGCCAATGGTTGCCTCTTAATTTTCTTTTACGCTTTAAGGAGCAATTTTACATCATCTGATCATGTAGGCCTATACACGTTCATTTTGCACGTTGACTAAGATTAGCAGAGTATAATATAACCTCGAAACCTATAGTCTGTCCATACACATGACTTAGCTGAAAACTAATATTGGTCTAATTTTATTGTTTCTGGAAACTTGCGAAATCTCATAATCTCACAAGCTTTTTTTACATCAGACCGATCAAAGTGAAATGATTTTGCAAATTCTTTGTATGTGTGCGTTTGTAAGTGTGTGTGCGTGTGTGTGTGTGTGTGTGTGTTTTGGGGTGGTTCTACTTAATTAAGGTTAAGTCATCTATAGAAATAGCATTGTATTTTGATGACTTAATTTAAGCTTATCTGGGTATGATAGTGTGCATGTGTGAATCGTTTATTTTGTTTGTTTGCTTTTTTTTTGCATAGCTGTGTCCTCGCTTCCTTTTTTTGTTTCCTGTCTCTCCTCCGTGTTTAAACACATTACCCTGTTTGCATTCTGTTAAAGGGATGGTATAATGTTGGTTCACATGCATGGGGACGCATTTTGCGAGATTAGAAACCACTTACGAGATATAAAAGAGCATACAATTCTATAAGAAATTCAGAGTATATTTGATGAAAATTGCTTTTGAAATGGCTGCGATATCCACAAACAAAATGAAACAAAGTGGTCCTAATAAAAGGTGAGCCCCGCCTTTTATTACGACCACTTTGTTTTGGGATATCTCTGCCATTTCAAAAACGATTTTCAATGAATAAACTCTGAATTTGTTGCTTTTCAGTCTCGCAAGACATTCTTTTCAGATATGAGATGATCTCACATAATTTTATCTAGAGATAGAGGACAGTTATTTTGCAAATGGCAGGAAAACTTCACTAGTTGCCACTCACACACCTTTGAGGCATGTTCTCGCGCCTTATGAACAAAATCTGAAATTCAATAGGAGCAAATTGTTCGCACAAGGACACACGTGGCCACGTGACTCAAACGGATAGTTCGTGGTTTTTATGTCGAGGCCGTGATAAATGATCGACCAAACCTGACAGCTGCCATACCATTCTATTGCTGATTCTGCATCAGCACCCAACCATAAGGATTTTACTCAGACCATATTTTTGTGTGGAAAAAATCTTGTGTTAATATTCTAACATTCCTAAGCGTTTATTTACTGTTAGCGTAAAGTTTCTAGCTTATGGGCTCTGAAGTGACACATAAAACATTACGGGAAACATACCATGTGCATATACCTGTCCGTATCAATTCAAAAGCAGTTGAGATCTTACACTTTGATCGATTAAGATAGCAAGATTTCAACACAAGTGTAATCGACTTTGAGTAACCTTTGAACGTATGCAGATCATAATATTTCTGAATTCGAGAGAAAAACCATTGTTTGAAATCAGAAACTGCTGCTACTTTGATCCGTTAGGACAGAAAAGAGTTTTGTCCATTCATGAGACACACACATACGCACACAAAGACACATAACCATACGCTAATCAGAGAGCGAACATTATTGTTACCATTCGCTTCCCTTTGAGGCATGCCTTGTAACAGTATTTTGTTGCCGATACGGGAAAATTAAATGTTACGCACATTTATCCTTCACAACGTCATAAAATTTTATAGAGGTGTTACCAAAACTCTCCAACTCACCTCCATCAGAAAAAAAAAAATGCATCCACCCAAAGAAAGAGAGAGAGAGAGAGAGAGAGGAGAGACATTGCAACATTTCAAAGTTCGAGAAAATTTGGAAGTTAACGCACCTAAATGATTGTTATAGTGTTTATACACATGTGCGTGTGTAGTTTATTGACATGTTTTATTATAAAGTTAAGATCATCAAAATTTAATGTGTAGAATGAAAATACTATGGAGGGCAGTGAACACCTAGCAATACTCATCCCGGGCCCCGTTTGAACCAAAGCTCGGGCCGGGGGCGCGGCTCGGCAACCATTCTCTTCACGGTCTAAGCCTATTACAAAATAGTAGTGCAAGGACGAAGCGGTGCATGGCCAGCTTAGGGACCACTTTAGGAGGTGTGGAGCCGGGAAATGTGCAAACGCCGGGAAATGTGCAAACGCCTGGAAATGTGCAAACGTCTCGCCGGGAAATGTGCAAACGCCGGGAAATGTGCAAACGTCTTGCCGGGAAATGTGCAAATCTCTAAATTTCATCAACGGGAAGTGTGCAAACGTGACGCCGGGAAATGTGCAAATGTTCAATTTTGCCGGGAAATGTGCAAAACGTCGCCGGGAAATGTGCAAACCATTCATTTCACCTATATTATGTAGAGATGGAAGAGAAACTCTCAATCAAAGCTGCGCACGAACCATTACCATCTACCACCTGTCTTAGCGACCATCTGTATTTCTATGCCTCCGCCACGAATAGTAGACGGCGAGTTGTCACAATATTGGGGTGTTCTTAAAATTTTCTGTAGATTTTGATTTTTTGTGCTATTTCCCCTATTTTGGGGGTGCTGAACACGAATCCACTTGTTGCCATTTTTCTAACCGACGTCTTCACCCGTTGCCATGGCAACGCATTATTTTCCTTAAAAGAACATGCATTCTTCATTAAAAATCATAAAAACATGATGTAAACACCAAAATATGTCATTATAAATCCTTTTTAATTAGACTTGAGAAAGAATACAATTTTCAGAATGTCATGGTTACCTTATAGCAATGACGGTTACCATGGCAACAACTATTTATAAAGAAAAATCATATTTTTGATGAAAAAGCAAGAAAACATGACAAGATTGAGTGGAATATTTATCATAAATTACTATCTACATTAAAAGCTTATTTTTCCACTATGTTAATTTCACATCATTTTCGTTGCTATAGCAACAACATGACAAAAGCTGCCTTTTAAAGAAAAATAAGCATTGTGATTGAAAGAAAATCAAGAATACGTCCATAGATGATAAATTTCTGTGAGATTTTTAGTGAGATTTTTTGAGCTATTTCCTTTATTTTGCCGGTGCCAAACACGAATCAACCTATTGCCATATTTCTAAATGGCATCTTTAGCCGTTGCCATGGCAACAAATTATTTTCTTTGAAATATTATGTATTCTTCATTAAACATCACAAACGCATGCTAAAAACACCAAAATAAGTCAATATAAACGTATCACGCTTCAATTAAATTAAAAATCACAATATCCGACTGCCACAGCAACCTCACAGCAATAACGGTTGCCATGGTAGCAGCTATTTTTTTAAAGAAATGATTTTTTTTTGTCAAAAAGCATGAAAAGATGGAAAGTTTGAGTAGCATACTCATTACAAATTGCTATAATAATCATCAGCTTTTTTTCACTACGTTCATGCCACATTATTATCGTTGCTATGGCAACAACTCTTTTTCCCTAGAAAGGAGAAGTATCCCATTGAAAGAAAAACTAGATAAATAAATGATCAACTTTTGTTTATTATAATTATATTACAATTCTTTATTATTACCTTTAAAAGAATGTGTATTCTTTATTTAAAAAATCATAAAAACATGCAGTAAGCAACGAAATAAGTCAATCTAAACATCTCTTTAATCAAATTAAAAATCACAATTCTTATAACGCCATGGTTACCTCATAGCAAAGATGGTTGCCATGGTAACAACTATTTAAAAGAAAGTAGTGATACTTTCATGAAAAAGCAAGAAAATGTGACAAGGTCGGGTGGAATATTGATTACTAACTACGATCATGACTATCACCTCTTTCCCATTATGTTCATTTCACTTCCTTTTCGTTGCTATAGCAACAACATAACAAAAACTGCCTTTTAAAGAAAAAAATAGGTATTTCAATTAACAGGAAAGTAAGAATGAAGTAAATCCATAGATAATACATTTCTGTAAGAGTTAGATTTTTTGTGTTCTCTCCCTTATTTTGGGAGTGCCGTACACGAATCCACCTGTTGCCACATTTCTAATTGACATCTTTAGCCGTTACCATGGGAACAAATTATTTTTTTTAAAAGAACATGTATTCCTCATCAAACATTATAAAAACTTACTGTAATTTCCAACAGATGTCAATATGAACATATTTCTCTGATTAAAGTAAATATCACAATTTCCAAATATCACAGCTACCTCATAGTGATGACGGTCACCATGGTAACAGCTATTTTTAAAAGAAAATAATGATTTTTTTAAATCAAAAAGCATGAAATCATGAAAAGATTGATTAAAAAAGTTATTCCATTACCAGTTAGGGTCTAACTGTGATTGTCGGCTTTTTTTTTTACTGTGCTAATCTCACATTATTATCGTTGCTATAGCAAAAACATGAGGAAAACTTTCTTTCATAGAAAGAAGAACTGTTTCATTAAAAAGGAAAGAAAGAATAAAATAAACAAGTGATCAATTTCTGAAAATTTTAAATCTTTTGTGCTTTTTCATCTCTTTTGGGGATGGTGAACAGGAATGCACCTGTGCGTGGTCATTTTTTTAAATGATGTCTTCAGACGTTGCCATGGCAACAAATTATTTTCTTTAAAAGAACATGTGTTCTTCTTTAAACATTATGAAAACGTGCTGTTAACACCAAAATGCGTCAAGATAAACATGTCTCTTTAGTTTAGTAAAACATCACGATTTTTCAATTTCATGGTTACCTCATAGCAATGACAGTTGTCATTGTAATAACAATTTATTATGAAAAACTTAAAAATGACAAGATTGAGTAACATATTTATAACAAATTACTGTCAGTTTTTTTTTCACTGTAGTCATCCCACTTCGTTCTTGTTGTTATAGAATTAACATGAGAAAACTGCCTTTTAAATAAAAAAATTAACGTTAGTCATTAGATAAGGAAGGAAGGAATACACTAAACAAAAAACAAATGAGTAAAAACACAAAAGCTTAGTCAGCTTCCTGAATTTCTGTTCACATTGCACCATTAAAACCTTAAATATCCGTGACAATAGTTAATATTTAACATGGTTGCCATGGAAATGCATCAATTTTTGTAGAAAAAAACTTCAAGAAAAAAATGTGAAATTATGGCCTAACCTTTGAAGTATTACAAATGAGCACGACTATAAGCCATCTGTTCGCATCATTTCTGTTCCTATATCGCAACAACATGAGGAATAGATTTTTTTTGAAACTATAGATATACCCAGGAAACATAAAATACAAATAATAAGCAATAAAAATGTCTAAAAACCTCTCCAAAAGTTCCAATTTTCTCGTCATGATGTACTCTGTTTCAGCATTAATGTCTCCAAGACATTTGATAACCTTAAATGACTATGATACCTCCTCTATAGTAATTTCCAACAGATTGCTATAGAACTTTAATCCTTAAAAAAACATTTTTTTCATATTATTGCTATGGAAACAGAAATGATGTGGAATGAACGTTGTGAAAACAAAAGCTGATAGTAATTTGTAATGAATATGGTACTCAATCTCGTCATTTTTTCAATTGTTTTTTCATCAAAAATATGATTTTTTCTCTATAAATAGTTGTTACCATGGTAACCGTCATTGCTATAAGGTAACCATGACATTCTGAAAATTGTATTCTTTCTCAAGTGTAATTAAAAAGGATTTATAATGACATATTTTGGTGTTTACATCATGTTTTTATGATTTTTTATGAAGAAGGCATGTTCTTTTAAGGAAAATAAAGCGTTGCCATGGCAACGAGTGAAGACGTCGGTTAGAAAAATGGCAACAAGGGGATTCGTGTTCAGCACCCCCAAAATAGGGGAAATAGCACAAAAAATCAAAATCTACAGAAAATTTTAAGAACATTACAACTCGCCGTCTACTAGAAGTGGTCCCGGAGGCATTATGTTTTCGGGTTGTCCGTTCGTCCGTACGTACGTCCGTCCGCTTTCGTTTACGAGATAACTTGAGTAATATTGACTGGAATTTTACCAAACTTGGTCCAACTATAAAGTATGATGGGGTAATTATTCGATAAGATTTTGGGTGAAATCGGCCTAAGGTCAGAGGTCGAAGGTCAAGGTCAAATCATGAAATTGTATCCGTTTACGCGATAACTCAAGACTGGATCGAGCAAATTTCACCAAACTTTGTCGGAGGATGATGTATGATGGGGTAATTACTTGATAAGTTTTCTAGTGAAATCGGACAGAGGTCAAAGGTCAAAGATTAAGGTCAAATCCTAAAATGTATCTGTTTACGTGATAACTCAAAACTGGATGAAGCAGCTTTCACCAAACTTGGTCCAAGGATGATGTATGATGGGGCAATTAGTTGAGTAGATTTTAGTGACATTGGCAAGAGGTCAAAGGTCAAAATGTCAAGGTCAAATGATAAAAATGTTGCTATTTCCCCCATATCTATGCAATGCCCAAAGGTAGTCAAATCTTTTCTTGAAACTTAGTGTAGACATGTATTACTGCATAAAGATTCTCCAAAGAGAGTTTCATGTCATAAGGTCAAAAGGTCAAAGGTTAGGTGAAAATGTTGCAATATCACTTTTCTCGCAAATGGTTCAATGTATCTTCATGGAACTTGGTGCATACGCATGTACTGACTGGCAGGGATTATCTAGGGAATTTAGGGGTCGTGGGTCAATAGTCAGGGGGTCAAAGGTCAAGGTCAACTCCTCAAAATTTTACTATTTCCCTCATATACTAGTATATGCAATACTTGCATTATTAGTTTTAAAACTTAAGTATACGTGCATTACCTAATGGAGATTTCCAGCCAGAAGGTCAAAGGTCAAAGGTTAAGGGTCAAAGGCCAGGTTTCAATGCCCCCCTCCCCCCAAAAAACTATTTTGTACTGTAATTACATTCTTTTTTCATACCTTGGAAATTACTCAATGCATGAACTTATAAAAGGGTCCGTCAGAAGTCAAGTAAAAATTCTCAATTCCCTAAATATGTGTACCTGCACTCTTAGACAATTATAGCAAACCCAGTTCAAGGAAAGTGAATATTCAAGATATTTCTGACAAACCTGTTATTTCATTATTTTGCCAGTTATGTGAAACTGTCATCACACATTGTGAAGACATTGTATTATACACCTATTGGGAGAATCATGCATTATGGCGGAGGCATCAGTCGCCACAGTGACATTTCTAGTTTTTTATTACATTTTCAGCATTTTCTTGCAAACCCTACAACGATTTTCACCAGATTTGGCAGATAACATCTTAATGGTGATATGATCGTAATTTGTCAAAATGAGCCCCCCCCCCCCCCACACCAGTCCTAAAGAAGGGGGGGAGGAGTTGAAGCCTCAGAGTCACTTTACCTTGTATAAACGCTTGATTTAATTTTTTCTTCATCTGTCGAACCGAAAAAGAAAGAGCTAAGTTAATGCTATAAAGACATTAATGACTAAAATTTCATGTTTGATTATGGCGGACCCAGGGGTGCCCTGATCGGGGGTGAGGGGGAGGAGGGGGATTTTCCACATTTTCAGCATTTCTCGAAAAATCTAGGACGGATTTTCACCCAACTTGTGAAATACAGTCATATTTATGGTAATATAATCTTGATTTGTTAAAATGCGCCCCCCCCCCATCGCCGAAGGGGGGGGGGGGGATTAAAGCTTCACTTTTAACATCCCCAAAATCTGGATTTTTTAATCTTCTTCTGTCAAACCAAAAAAGATAGAGCTAAGTTAGTGCTATGAAGACATTAACGTGATTAATGAATGAAATTTCATGTTTGATTATGGCGGATCAAGGGGTGCCCAGATCGGGGGGGGGGGGGGGGGAGGGTGATGGGTGGCGGGGGATATTCCACATTTTTAGCATCTTCTTGAAATATCTATGAGGGATTTTCCCCAAACTTGACAGATAGCAAGATTATGGTAATAATTATATGATATGATATAATAAATGACTGCGGGGGGTTGAAGCTTCAACGTCCCTAAACTCTGGAATTTAATCTTCTTCTGTCAAACCGATAAAGATAGAGCTAAGTTAGTGCTATGAAGACACAGCGTTAATGAATGAAACTTCATGTTTGGTTATGGCACGGATCAAGAGGTCTCCAGATCGAGGGGGTGAGGGCAAAGAGAGGAATTTTCCACATTTTCAGCATCTTCTTGAAAAATCTACGACAGATTTTCACCAAAATTGGCAGATTGCCTCTTTACGGTGATATGCACTTAATTTGTTAAAATGAGCCCCCCTCCCATACACACACACACACACACACACACACACACACACTGCTTAAGGGGGGGGGGGTTTGAAGCCTCAGCGTTCCTAAACTCAATTTTTATCTTCTTCTGTCAAACCGGAAAAGAGAGCTTAGTTAGTGCTATGAAGACATTAATGGCTGAAATTTTATTTCACGTTTGATTGTGGCGGATCGAGAGGTGTCTTTATCGGGGGGGGGGGGGGTTGAGGGGGAGGAGGGGGATTTTCACATATTCAGCATCCTCTTGAGAAATCTTTGACGGATTTCCACCGAACGTGGGAGGTAGCATCTCTAGGGTAATAGAATCCCACTTTGTTCGAAGGGGCAACAAGTCCAAGTTGTTCCCCTTCCCCAAAGCTAGGGATAAGACCAGGGTAGCCCCCACGTCATTTAGTAAGCAGAAGTGAAATTTCATCAAAGTATAGATCTACCTTCTAAAAATGTGATAAGATTGTGTTCTATTACTCTTGGTTGTATAGAAAATTTCTGTAAAAAGTATGTGTTCCGGTGTTTTTTTCATATGTATAGGGTTTTCAATAAAATTCTGAATTCCATCCGAACGACCCCACCCCCCTCGTGTTGGTCCCTTTCAAGTTCAAGGGGCGGAGATGAGGTGGGGGGGGGGGGGGCTCCATCTTCTCCCACTTTAGGGGTTGGGGCAGTGCTCATTTAGACAAATTGAGGTCATATCACCAGATGAATACGCTACGCTACGTTTCAAGCTTGGCAAATATCTATTATATAAGGGTTTCAAGAAGAAGCTGAATATGTGATAAATCCGCCTCCGCCGCACTTAACATTAATAATCATTCATGAATTAACTTACCATAACAGGCACCAGCACTCTATTAGCTCCATCATTTTTGTATAGAAGGTTTTTTTTTTTTTTTTTTAAGCTGATATATAATTTTATTATCAGTTTTCAGGAAAAAGACCCCAAAAAATGTGAAAATTAAGCCTCCTTCCTACCCACTCACCTTTTTGGGCATCCCTTCATCTGTCATTGTAAACTTGAGCCAACATCATGCATTAACTGTATTTACAGTACTATCACCATAAAGATGCTATAAATGGCCAAGATTGGTGAAAATTCGTCGTAGATTTTTCAAGAAGATGGAGAAAATTTTGAAAATCTCCCTCCTCCCCCTGGTTACAGCTCGTTATTCCGAAGGTTCGTTATTCCGAAGGCTCTTTATTCCTAAGATTCGTTATTCCGAAGGTTCATTGTTCCGAATTTCATTTACGGATTAACTAGTCTTCGGAAAAACGAACCTTCGGAATAACGCCACAAATTTTCGGATTAACGAACCCTTTTTCATTTTCGGATTAACGAACCTCTATAGGTATAGGGACTTTGCGTATTTCGGATTAACGACCCTTTGGAATAATGTACCTTCGGAACAGCGAACCTTCGGAATAACGAACAGCACCCCCTCCCCCTCACCCTCACCTACCCCCGGTCAGAGCACGCCTAGACCCGCCATAATCAAACATGAGATTTCGGTCATTAATGTCTTTACAGCACTAATTTTTTCGGTTCGACAGAAGTAAAAAAAAAAAATCAAGAGAATAGGGACTCTGAGGGTTCAACCCCCCCCCCCCCTCCTCGTCGGCAGGGGGGGGGGGGGGGGGATTCAATTTAAAAAATTAAGATCGAATCACCATAAATATACTATCTGCCAAGTTTGGTAAAAATCCGTCATATATTTTACAAGACTATGCAGAAAATGTGGAAAATCCCCCTCACACCCCTTATCAGCGCACTCCTGGACCCGTCATAATCAAACCTGAAATTTTAGTAACTGTAGTGTCTTAAATAACGTAGTTCCATATTCTTCGGTTCAACAGAAGAAGATTACAGATTCCAGAGTTTAGGGACCTAAAACTTCAACTCCTCCCCCCCCCCCCCCCCCCCCGCCTTGGCGGTGGGAGGGGGTGGAGCTCATTTTACCATATAAGACCATATCATCGTAAAGATGGTATCTGCCAAGTTTGGTGAAAATCCTTCTTGGGATTTATCAAGAAGATGCAGTAAATGTGGACAATCCCCCTCCTCTCCGTCACTTCCCCTCCCCCACCCCCAATCAGGGCACCCCTGGATCTGCCATAATCAAACATGATATTTCAGTCATACAAGGCACTAACTTAGCTCTATCTTTCTTTTTTTTTTTGTTCGACAGAAAAAGATTTTTAAAAATCCAGAGTTTAGGGACTCAGACATTGTATGAGGCTTCAACTCCGCCCCCCCCCCCTTTCGGCCGGGGGTGGGAGGATTGGGGGCTAATTTCAATTCATAAAGATCATATCACCGTAATGAGGCTATCTGACAAGTTTCGTGAAAATCTGTCTTAGACTTTTCAAGAAAATACTGACAATGTAGAAAATCCCTCTCCTCCCCTCACCCCCTCCCCCGCGATCTGGACACCCCTGGATCCGTCATAATCAAACATGCAATTTCAGTCATTAATGTCTTCATAGCACTAGTTTAGGGACTCTGAGGCTTCAATTTGAAGACTCCTCCCCACTTATGGCCCCGTGCCTTGCATCCCTGGATCTGCCATTAAACGTGAACTCCTGTCATCAATATCTTTAACCGTTTCGCGCTATAAATTTGTAACGCGAGAAGGCCTCGTCGCAAGGCTTCTTGACTTTCTTCGTTCAAGTCTCGCGCAACTTTTGAGACCAAATTTGCAACGTCCGCGCATACTTTTGCGAAGCCATGCCCATTTTTGTAACGGAATGTCGCCCCAAAACGGGCACAATTTTGTGATTTTGTGTACATTTCCTATGGAAAACAATGTTTTGTCATAAAAGTCATAAAAACCTGATTATTTTTACAATTAATCACTTTAAATTTATTAATTTTGTGCTAATCATGGTAGAAGAGTGGTCAGTGACAATTTCCAATGAAAAACAAAGAAAAACAAAAGTTTAAAAACAAAGAAATACATAAGAAATTCTGAAAACAATGAAATACATAAGAATTGAAATGAGTTTTGGAAGTTTTTGTGAGGTACAATTGTTGAATATGCAAAAAACAGATTTACAGATCAAAAATTAGACTCTCAATGCTTTTAATTAGGCTAGAATATCATCTTGAGCTTAATTTGCATAATTAATTAATCAAAATTAGAAATTGATTGTTTCAAAAAATCTTATGACACAATCTTGTAGATTATGACGCATGCGAAATTTCATCGCGATCACACCACCAATGGCCGAGATCTCAAGGGGGGGGGGGGGGGGGCGGAATCCATCCCCCCCCCCCCCCCCCCCCCCCCGGTCTGAGCATAGCCAAAAAAGCCCGGCCCCTTTAGGGTTAAAGAACCATCCTAGCTCATTCTTATTTGGTTATATAATACAAGAAGAATTTCGATAATACCGTAGTTCTGGGACTTAATTGAACCCCCCTCCCCTTTTTAGGGGGGGGGGGGTGGCTACTATATAAACAAATTGAGATCCCATTGCCATAATCGTGCTACCTGCCAATTTTTTTGAAAATCTGTCAAGGATTTCATTAAGAAAATCTAAATGGTGGAAGTTCATGGGCAGTCTTGATATGGAGTTTATCTACTATCTTTATGCACAATATCGCTAAAGTAAATGATTTGCACATTTCCCGGCGACGTTTTGCACATTTCCCGGCAAAATTGAACTTTTGCACATTTCCCGGCGTCATGTTTGCACATTTCCCGTTGATGAAATTTGCACATTTCCCGGCGAGATGTTTGCACATTTCCCGGCGTTTGCACATTTCCTGGCAAGACGTTTGCACATTTCCCGGCGTTTGCACATTTCCCGGCGAGACGTTTGCACAATTCCCGGCGTTTGCACATTTCCCGGCGTTTGCACATTTCCCGGCTCCACAGGAGGTAGTCTCTCTGCAGTTCGGCCACAATATTCTGTGTAAATAGTTAAAGGGGCCCTGAAATCCAAATGCATTTTGATTTGTGTTGATTTATGACACCCTCAACATTACTTTCGCGGTGAAACGAATGTCTAGAAACATTCTATATATTTTTAACAATTTTTTTCCTTCTCTTTTTCATCAGACTACCTGGGAACGCCAACAAAAAAAAATCCTTCCAAACCAATATTCCTCAGATGACCTCATCTGTCAATCATTGCTAAAGTACTGAAATGTTTAACAAAAGATATTGGAATGCACCTTCCCCTCGACTCAGCCTAACTTGCATGTTTCTGTGATATTAATGTGACTAATAAAAGACATGGCGAGGGAATATGAGCTTCAACTTCTGACTTATTACTCCAAAGTTCGGTAGATCTACTGTGTGAATGAAAAAAAATACATTAAAGAGAAAATGGTGGATGGTAAAAGCTGAGCCATGTCCTCCGACTTTTTTTCTTCTCTCTATTTCAATCCAGTATTTACAATAAGGGCTTTTTACACTTGGACTAATTGGCCAGTGTAAAAAGCTGAAAAAATTGGTACGGGACTAACGATAGTCCTGGGTCAGAGAAAGTCCGGGGTTAAGAAACACAAGTGTAAAAAGGGCTATAGAATTGCTTGCCTCCCGGCCTTCCCGGCTTGTGAAATACAGTATAGGGCTTTTTACACTTGTCTTTCTTACACTCGCCAATTAGTCCCGTACTATCTCTTGTCCGGGGCTAAGGAGAAAACTGACATTTTTACACTCGTATTTCTTAGCCCCGGACTTTCCAAACCACATGAATATTCATAATTACGCTGTGTACTGTACACGTACACGCACGCACCGGCAGCACTTGATTACCTCGTTTCTGATTGGTCAGTGAGGGTCGGACTTCGTCTCCGTCGCTTAGCCCAGGATTGTTTTTTCGTTCTGTTTACACTCACTTGCTTGGCACCGCAATTGCGGTGCTAACCCATGCTATTTTGCAGGGCCAGATAGTACCGTATTATCGGTGGGGCTAGCCCACTTTGGCAAAAACGAGTGTAAACAGAAAGTGGGCTAAGGATAGTCCCGTACCAACGGTGGGGCTAAGGCCCCCCCCCCCCCCCTTAGCCCCACCGTTGGTCCGGGGCTAAGCAAAATTTTACAAGTGTAAAAAGCCCTTATGTATTACCATTTTGCACGCGAAGCGTTTTTTTTCTTCCTCTTCCTTTTTCTTTTTGGTGGGGGTAGGGGGAGGGGGCGGTGATTCATGAAAGCACACAATATATTATGAGATGGAAGGTTTATAGCTGACTAGCAGGATGGTTTTATTGTCCCGGGCGTTAGACTAGGACAGCAAATTCCTTAAGGTCAAGAGGAAAGTTAAGAGAGTAGCACCATAAACAAAAACTATATCGTTAAAAAAAGCATGTACTTACAAATTATTACAAAGATGTATTTGCTGACAATTTTCAAACTCCCCGGTTCAAGGAAAGGTCGGTTAGCATTAATGGCACATTTATATACATTACAAAGTACGAAAAATAAACGATAAGCAACAAACTAATAAAGATAAATTATGTATATACCTGAAAATACAAATTTAGTTATGTTTAGAAGGAAAAAAGAGAACTGAGAGGTCCACTAAAAAGCAATGCTTGTACACTGTGGACCACTCAAGAATTTCTTCAAAAATACTTACTGCAATTACAGGCACATAATACAAAAATAATTCAGAGAAAATGGAACAAACAACAGAGACACAACAACATGACATGACTAAACTGAGGGGATATGATTGAAAGAAATGGGACAAAACCAAAATTAAAGGAAGAAAGGAAAGAAAGAAAGAGAGAGAATGCCTACACGCTGAACAAGAGAAATGGCAGAGAGGATTGAAGAGGTACTTCAGACAGCTGGTGACTGCATGCAGCTGTGCAAAAATTATGTAAATAAGATACCGTATTTCATTGCCTAGTTTATCATACAGTAGAGTATATAACAAGGGCGCGCATGAAGAAAATGTAAACTCTTCAAGTATAACTCATAGATACAGTGTACAATGTGTCTGCAGATACGCCATTAATTCTGCTATAAATTACCCAGCAAAGTTCGTTTTCTGTGGTATTATAGTAATAGTCGTCATGTTTGGAATCATCTTAAAGCTTGAATAATGATATTCTTACACAAGGTAAGGACCTTAAAGGGGAAATCCAGTCCAAGTATAAGTTAGTCTGATAAGAAAGAGTAAAATATTACGAGTTAAATGGTACAATTTTGATCGAAACCGGGTTAAAAATAAAGAAGTTATGGCATTTTGAAGTTTCGCTAGTTTTTCAGGAAACAGTTCTTGGACCAAAGTGAGCATGTCATCCCCTCACAACTTGCCCTATATAGTTTGTACATAAGATTTTGGAATTTCCAGTTTTTCATTCATATACAAATAGTGAATGGTCACGAGTGCAATGGTACGAGATTTCGCACGAGGTGAAAGATAGAGGCGCTCTATTCAACGAGGCGAAGCCGAGTCAATGTGCGCCTCATCTTTCACCGAGTGCGAAATCTCGTTCCACTGCACGAGTAAAGATCATACACTATTTGTTTTATACAACGTCCAAGTAGATCTCTGTTTGGTTGGAGGATTGTTGGGTAGGTCTAAGTAGGCCTAGAAGTCTATATGAAAAATATAGCCATACTTACATGTGGATCCACTGCGATTCTCTTTCTGGCTTGTGCAATCAGTGTAGATACAGGTAACAGCTAGCGCTCACATACACGTACACTAGCACTACGTACGTAGGCCTACGCGCATGGGATGTACCGCTGCACACGTTCACCGCCGCGCTAGCTGCAATATGCAACACACAGTACATGCAGTACCGTACAATTTCTCGAACCGTGGAATAGAACGAAAAAATCGAACCAAGTTGCACGCAAAAATAGAACCAAAATTGCACGGCGCGTTGAATGGAGTACTTATTGAATATCACGTCACCAAAATCCTCCAATCAAATTACAAGGATCTACTTGGGCGTTGTATAAAACGCAATAATGCCCGAGGCTCATAAGTCCCGATATATCTAACTGATAAATGGAAATGAAATAAACGAAATGGAATGAAACGAAATGAAATAACTATTCCGAAGCTATTCAACCACGAATAACATCATGTTTCAGACTTCAGTGACAGAAATATTGAATTTTCGTCATTCTTTGTACACGATCAATGAAAAATTGTGAGGGCCGGTATGACATGGTCAGCTCACTCATTTGCATATTCATATCCACTGTACGAGAACTGTTTTGCAAAAATTAGCAAAACTTCAAAATTTCATAACTTCCTTATTTTTCATCCGATTTCAGTCAAATTTTTACCCGTTGAGTTTGTAAGATTTAACTCTTTTTCATCAGATACTTATTTATATATTTATTTATTTTGGACTGGATTTCCCCTCTAAAGCAATGCACCAATCTAGTAGAGTATACAGACGGCCGCGCGTGAAGAAATTTTATAACCAAAGAGATTTAGTATGCAAAATGTATAACCCATGCTGTACAATGTATCTGCAGATACGCCTTTCTGCTATACCAATTACGCAGCACAAGTTCGGAAACTCGACATTGATCGATCTTATTTTCTGTAATATTAGAGGAACAGTCGTCATGTTTGGGATCATCTTAAAGCTTGAACAATTCTTACACACGGTAAGGACTTTCAAAAAAGCTCTACTTTGATCAAGTACATTTCCGTAATATCAGAATAACAGTCGCCATGTATCATGGTTTCACAAAATGGTGTATAAGGAAACTCAGCTTTGATCGGTTATTGTATGCAATATTAGAATATTACTCGTTGTGTATGATACATTGTCATTTTAAAGCTCATATAAAAGGTGAGCACACTCGAGTTTAATCGCTTAGGCCTATATTTCTGTAATATTAGAATGATAGTCGCCGCGTTTGGTGTCATTCTAAAGCTTGCTGTCTCCACTGCCGTATGGTCCGAGCTATAGGATCTATGCACACCGCTTCTCGGTGACGCCATCGTGTTTTTGTAGTATTCGTATATTCAAATTCGTTGTCGCTTCAACTCTCAAGAAAATGGTTATTACTGAGCTCACAATATAATAGGGCCTACGTCACAGACATCCGCAATGAAATCTATGAAACCACGTACTGTGGTTTCGTGATGTATCTTTTTCTTGTAATTTCACCGGGGTAATCATTGTTGATGTTTCATTCGGTAGGTCTATGCCTCCGATTTGTTTTTTCTTTCTTTTGAGCTACTTTCTCTTTCTTTGGTTATATGTACAAATATAAATATATATATATATACACTCAAGCGAGCGTTATATCAATGTCTAATATCAAGACAAACTCTTTCTTCTCTAGTTAGGAATTTGGCATATTTCATTCATATTCATTTCATTTCATTTCATTTCATTTCATCTTATTTCATTTCGGACAAAAATATAGAGTACATCATGACATTTGCATATATAAACATTTAGAGTACAACATGACCTTTGCATCATTCAAGCGGAATCAATGTAGGGCCCTATCTCATTTTTTTTTACAATAAAACAAAACATAGTTTCAGGAAATGCATACATGCAAACTGCAAACTGTGACTTAATCCTATCAAAGAAAAGAGATCGAAATTTTCTCTCTTTTTCTACTTCCTAACTTATCTATAATTTTCCTCTTTCATTTGACATGCTATGTAAGAGTCCTAGGAGTTGGCATTTCGTTTGCAAGATTTAGAAACTTAGACTTTTAGTGTATTCATTTAACACATATACACAATCTTTCTTCTTTTGTACGTTTCATTATTTCACATTTATGTTGTTTATTGTATTCAATTCATTTTCAGCTGGTGGAGGCTCACTCTGTAGTAGGTGAACAAAAAATGAAGTGGGTAATATTAAAAGTACTCGTGGTAAACCGACCGAGACCAATAATTCTGGCACGCAACTTTCATGTCTATAGACAACCGGAACTTACTTGAGTTCAGACAGAGGTATATCTAAACAAATTTTCCCCTTTAATAAGTTGACCATGAACTAGTTTTTTTTTTTTCACTCCTGTCGAGGAGGCTGTGTATGCATAAGGGATATTGTAGAAGTAGGCACAGTGTTGCAGTGTAAAAGTCAATTGAAGAGCCCATTCATTTCCTTCCGCTGGACATTGCCCCGATAATTCGTATTCAAAAGAGGAAAAGATGTGAAAACCTTGGCAACAGAAAGGTTAGGACCAGTGCCGTATATAAAGAGAGTCTGGCCAACTCGTTAATTGGACGCCATGTCGTTGCCCAAGCTTAGATTACGCGTTACAGGGATATCGTGTACGCTCAGACGTAATAATGAAAACCTACCAAATAAGTGGTAGTGAAAAATGGGCACTGCGTATGAGCGCACTTTGGTAACGACATGGCTGGACAAAGATCACGGCGGGACCAGTTTTGACCAATCACAGGCTTCAAAACTCATAAGCGAAAACCGAGTTGGCCAGACTCTCTTTATATACGGCACTGGTTAGGACGATTTCGGGCTTTGGGCAACTAGTGAGACAAATATGTGGACCCTTGCTTGCATGGGAACGTGATTACAAAGCCTAAAATGGAATGCGTCGCTGAATTTAGAGAGTCTTATCAATTGAAACAAATTTATTCTGGGACAAAAATCAAATTGATGGTAATTAGGAAAAGCGGATGAGCTCTTTGAGGCGTTCTTACACACACACACACACACACACACACACACATACGCACACACACACGCTTGCACACATACACGAAATTAGACACTCAGATACCGAAAAAAAAAATACTGACGTAGACCCACGACCAACATTATCATAGGAAACCCGCAGAACATACCCAGCACTCTCAAATAGCGTGTAAAGGGGTGGTACAGTTTCGGTTGAGATGGGGTTTGAGGTTTCCGACGTTTTTTGATGACAACACTTTGAGATAATGAGAAGCCTCTCATGAATTATGAAAAAAGGATATAATTGTAACAGGAATTCAGAGTTTATTTGATGAAAATTGGTAATGAAATGGCTATGATATCCAAAACAAAGCAATCGTAATCAAAGATGGAACCAACTTTTATTAGCATTCTTACGTTTCACTTTGTTTTTGGATATCTCTGCCATTTCAAAACCAATTTTCATCAAATAATAAACCTTGAATTTCTTTTAAAATTGTAGACTTCTCAGCATTTCATAGAGAGGTTTCTAAATATCTCGCAAAAAGTTACAAGCTGAATTATCACCTCAACCGATGCATTGCTGTCCCTTTAACTGAATATCAGCTCATTCATGTAGTCCCATACGTTTCTCATCAAGTAAGCCAACATAACGAGGATTGCTGTAACCCGCCTATCTATCCAGGGCACACCTCGAGATTGAAAATGACGTCCACAACCATGACAACGATGGAGTACACGACTGCGAATAGTACGATGGAGGACCCCCCTTACGGTGGAGTGAATCTGACGCTGATGACGCAAGTCCTGAATATTCTTATCCTGGTCTTCCTAATGATTTCAATGGGCGTGGCAATTGACCTTCAAGACTTTAAAGAAACGGTTCGTTTTCAATTTTACATTCTGATAAACACCGTCAAAGTCTCAATGTGTTGATATCAATGTTTGTGGCTGCAGGGAGAGTTAAAGGGAGGGTACGTACATTGGTGGTGGAAACGAGCCATGATGATAAATTATATCGCAAATCATTGCTTAATCAACAACAAAAAAATATGAATGCACACGTGAGTACAGTGAGATGTTCAGAGCATTAGAGCATTACTTGGTAGCCGCGAGAGAAAACGTTGTAGTCCTTTGACGTCACTCTCGAATAGCATCGTGAGAAAACGTGCAATGCATATACAGCGGCGATCTGGCCCGATCTAACGTAGTCCGATCTCGTGGGATCGAACTTTAACAAGTAATCAATATACGTCTCGTGTTTTTTTTTAATTAATGATTGAAAGGCACCTTATTTCATTTTGTCGCATAAGAAAACTCAAAATTTATCCGGAGGACTTCTTGAAGTGGGTAATGCGGTAGAGATAAATGTTCAACATATACTGTGGCTATGGGATCACAAGGATCAGTGCTTTCCGTGCATGTTTAATGCTTGAATGGCAGAATGGAAGGTTGATTTCAGTAACCAACCGACCAAAATCGAAGCTGCCTTTTGTAGAATAAAAGAATATGGAGCTCATACGAAGCAGATCCTGAGTATTATAAATCATAGATCTGAGCATATGGCAGTAATTGTCAGCGTTCTCTCTACAGGTATGTTAATTGTATGCTTATCAGGTGCCTACACAGTATTGAAATGGTAGTTTGTAATTTATCTTCCGATAGTTTCTGTTGATGAATGATTTTTTTTCTTTCTTTGTCTCTTTCTTTTTCTCTCCCTCATACACACACACACACACACACACACACACAAAACATACACAAACAAACGCACACACGTACAATGTGTGCAGTTTCGCCGTCCGGTGGCATTCTTCATCGGGATGGGGTCCCAGTTCGTCTTGATGCCGCTCATTGGGTTTTGCCTCGGCCTTGCCTTCCAGCTCGAAACGGCCGCCGCCATATCGGTTTTGATTCTGGCATGCTGCCCTGGTGGTACCCTCTCAAACCTGTTCACCTTCCTGGCGGACGGGGACGTATGTTTGAGGTATCTTCCCCCCCCCCCCCCGCCCCAATAAAAGTCTGGGCCTTCTTTGAGTAACAACCCAGCAATAACGCCGATAATGATAATAAATGTCAGTGATATTGTTTCTGATAATGATGAAACACTTCTATTATCGTCATTATCATTGCTGTAATTCGTAGTCAGTTGCGTTGGCAAGCTAGAGAAAAGCCAAGAGTAAATAGATATTTGAAAGAATCTACATGTAGATAGCTGGGGAACATTCAATTCGTATACCTTACCCACATAAAACATAATTCATGAATACCTTAACGTAGGCCCCACATGTCTTATTCGTCTAAACGTTAGTTTCCAAATGAATACATGAATCTCAGAACGGCCCAAGTCTAAATCATTGTGCGACACCCCTTGCAGACTGCCTTACGAAGTCATGCAAATATAGATACATGATCATTCAAATAACAGTTTAACATCTTAATTTCTATTGATGAAATTCCACTAACTCATATAACTAAGAATATCAGGATGTAAGTAGTTCTTATTTCATTTTCTAAGGATTGTCTGCAATGAATTTGGGTCTCTGTTATACCCGAGCATTCAATTCAAAAATGTTCTTGTGTTCTTGTTAAATGCAATGGATATGTAAAATTGTCACGTTTTAGCACGAATAAAGCTTGAGTTGCCATGCATCCATCTCACTGCATTTGCACAAACCAACAAGAATATCTTGTCCTACAAGAATAAAACAGAAAACCTCATTCTGATGCAAACCATTATCAACTATTTTCTACGGAGTACTGCAGTTAATGACTGAAAATGAAGGTGCAATTTTAAAAGGATCGTATAGTTTTGGTTGAGACCTAATTTCAGGTTTCTAAAATTTTTTGGTGAGATAATGAGAAACCTCTTATAAAATATGAAAGAGCATGTAATTCCATGAGGAATTCAACGTTTATTTGATGAAAATTGGTTTTGAAATGGCTGAGATATCCAAAACAGAGCGATTCTAATAAAGTGTGGGACCCACATCTTATTACGATCGCTTTGTTTTATTTTGTTTTTGGATGTTTCAGTCATTCCAAACCCAATTTTCATCAAATAAACTTTGAATTCCTCTTAAAATGATATGATCTGTACTATTTCACAAGTGTTTTCTTGGTATCTCGCAAAAAGTTAAAAGCCAAATTCTCATCTCCACCAATACTGTACCATCCCTTTTTAAGTTTTTGAACATTACAACCGAACACGCGCCCTCGTATTGCAATCGCTTTCTCATCCATATCGTTCACTGCGTGCATTCTACGCAGGGAGGTAACTCCTCCCACCTTCCTTCCTGGTTCTACGATGCATTTCGGCCACCTCTTGACACTCTTTTTTTCCCCAAGATATTTTCTCAAGACTTTGTTTTCCCCTGTTGCCCTGTGACCTGCAAGCTGTCGCCTCACTAAGGAAAGAATACTCTTTATTTGCGACAGAATAGAATCATTAAACAGCATGATGGCAGGGAATTCAACATGACGTCCCGAGCGACTCCCGACAACATCGTACTGTACATGATCGATGCCTGTATTATCGTGTTTTGAACCTGCGGCTTTATCGTGCATGGACTTTGTCCCGGGCTGGTGAAGCAGAGTATAGTACCTTGGCTTTTGCAAACGAATGCGTGCGGAGGTGGCAAAGAAACAGTAGTAGAGCTGTATAACGTATATATTGGTATACGTATGTATGTATGTGTATATATATATATATATATATATATATATATATGGGCCATGACGCGAGAAAAGGGCCCTTAGCACCGCTGCGCGCAAACGCCAGAAAACCGCGCGGAAGTTTGACAAAGCAATACGCGCAAAAAAAGATCAACTGGCTATAACTACGCGCACACGCATAGACGTATCAAAAAGTGACAGGATTTGGGCAAAACATGCTTTTTTTAATGTCTTAATGGGATCATTTAGGATTGGAATTTCAGAAAAAGGTTTGCATATCTAAATGCGTCAGAGTTTCTTCTACAATGTGGAGGTAAAACCTCATTTTCGGTATTTAATACCCTAAGGGCCCTTTTCTCGCGTCACGGCCCATATGTATTCATAGACATTGCATTTTAGAAGTGTAGGCCTAATGTAAGACTTGACTTCGCGCGGGAATTATATCTTCGGCAAGAGTGATATTTCCCAAAGTGCTGAGCGCTTTTGGTAACTAACGCCAAAGGACTGTCAAGAACTATGTGACAATGATAAACACAGCAAATATGTTATGGTCTCCATAAAAACACATCATTTCATTCTCATCTAGCCCTGTCGGCAGTCGGGCACAGTCAGGAATTTATTACTTCATCCACGCGCTCCAGACAACAATTTCGATCCTCGCTGCATTTATTGTCACGTGATTGCATTATGACCAATCACCGGCCAGAATCAATGTAGATAATAAATTACGAATTTTCAATGATACGTAATTATAATAATAATCATCATCATGATAATGATAATAATGATAATAATAATAATAATAACAATAATGATGATAATAATGATAATGATAATAATAATAAGTAAAACTTATATAGCGCTTGATACTGACGTTTCTAATATTCAGTCTTTTTTTATTTTTATGTGCAGCGTTTCCATGACGACAATCTCTACCGCAGTCGCTATCGGGATGATGCCCCTCAACCTATTCATCTATACCAGGGTGTGGACCAGCGAAACGGCCATCATTCCCTACGTCAACATTGTCACCACTCTCGTCAGTATCCTGATACCGGCCGCCTTTGGAGTGCTGCTCCGCTGGTGGAAGAAAGAGCTGGCCAAGTGGGTCACGCGGGTAAGTCTCTTGAGGAAGCCTTGCATGGGTTGGGAGGTGAATTCACTAAAAGAAAATTAATTATAAAATGGGCTTTAGAATCTCTGCAGTCTGATTGGTCAATTGTCATAAACTGTTTTTGGTTGGGTTTTTTGTTTTTTGTTTTTGTTTTTGTTTTTTACTGATCCACAATGAGCCATGCGTCTGGTAAAATCCGAACCCGTGGCTCAAGTCTTGTATGTTGTTGTAGGTGTATCGGACTCATGGTGGGAAAAATGGTTGTACATCATGACTTTACAGGCCCATTTTATAACACAAATGATACACTGGCCTATTTCGAAGATCAGTGAGAATTGGATGCTCTGTTTTAACTTTAGAACAGTCTGAAACCCACTCGCTGTGCTCGTGAGTTTTAACAGTTCCAAAGTTAAACTCGAGCATCCAATTCTCACCGATCCACTCTGTCCTGTGCATCATTTGTATACTGACTCATCAAAAATAAAGGGAAGAATCATGCACTGGACACGTCTTTGACCCCGTTTACAGTGCGAGACTCGGCCGCGGCTCGGCCCAGCCCCGCTTCAGTGTAAACGCGCAGAAGGCCAAATGCGAGGCCAAAATTGGCCTCGCATTTGGCCTCGCTCTGGAGGTGGTCTCGGCCGCGGCCGAGCCCGAGCCCGGCCTTTTCTCAGTGTAAACGTAAACTGGGCCAAATGCGCGGCCAATTTTAGTTTGGCTTCCAAACCCTCTGCCTGTACTATTTCGCTGTTCAGATATTAACCCCCTCAATGTCGAAAACTAGTATAGTTTAAGATGGCTTTGTCCTGCAAAGGATTTTTTCCTTCGTCAAAGGCCTTTGCCCGAACGGCGACTTCGTCACCACGGAATTCATTTGGCAAAGGGTCTGAAAACCAGACAATACCAAATTGCATTTGTTTACAAGCAGAGCGCCACTACGACAAAATATTGAAAGGTTTGAATCAAAAGCGCGGCCGAGTCCGGCAGTGTAAACGGACAAAATTGCGGGGCCCGGCCTCGCAATTGAGGCTGGGCTCGGCCCAGCCCCGCACTGTAAACGGGGTCTAAGTCTTCACATTCCTGAGCGTGCGGTGTAAACATACACAATTATCATTCTGTGCCAAACGTGCATAATACAGGCGATGACTTTCCATTGTTTTGAGTTTGTTTAGTTTCGCTGCTGTTGTTATTTGAATAATTTTACATAAAAAATACTTTGTTATTGACGGAGATCAAGCTTAAAATACGTCAACTATTTTTCTCAAGAAAGTCTTCAGGAGCAAATAATCGTCTTTAACATAATTTTAATAAATTACCTGTTTTAAAAACTCGTTTTAACGTGCCCTTAACCTTAAAATCATAAACAGCATCGTTGAAAAAAAAATAGAGGAGAAGAAGAAGAAAACATTCATAATTATGTGTCTTGGCTTTTTCCAGTTTAAGATATCCAAAAGATGCTGCTACACTTTCATGTAAGATTTGGGAGGAATTCTATTACAATCTGTGTTTCTGATTCTTACTTGGCTCTGGTTCGTACTACTCCCTGTAGTCGTTCTAGCGTTTAAGGTGGAAATTTGACAATGGGGTAAAGAACTAATTCCAGTACCTGGAATGTGGTAAGAATGTGGTATTTTCTGTCATTGCAGTTATTTCGTTCGATTCTTCCCCTAACAGCTTCTCCGTCTCTCCACCTAGTTTTATTTCCTTTTTTATGAATTCTGATTTTTGTTGATAAACTCCTTCAATATTCGATTACACTTCTTCCTTTCTTTTATTGTATTTTCAAACATCATGAACATGTTAAACAAACTTCAAGATGAAGATATTATGAATTGCCTTTTAATATCTAGTTTTTTTCCTCATGTTTGTTCAATGATGCCTGTGTGAGTAGAATAACAAACCCGGTATGTTCAGCTGTATGAAAACCTTGTGCAAAACAGTATCCTCTATACATCTAACGGAATGACCTTGTGTAAAGGAGAAATTCTGCAATCCACATACTGTGTAGTTCTGCCTTGCACCATTAATTAGGTGTAACATACAGATGCAGTGTAGAAATACCCATTCTTGACCCTGATTTGCCATAGTTTTCAAAATTCGTTGCTGCAGATTGGAGTGGTTGCAGCCCTCCTTTGTGTCGTCATTACGTTCGTTATCTCCATCCTCCTCAACCCGAATATCTTTAACGTCGGCTGGCAGCTCTGGCTCTGCGCCGGAATCCTCCCAATGCTCGGCTACGCCATCGGCTACGGGCTCGCCCTCGTCTTCCGCCAGTCTCACGTCAAGTGTCGTACCATCGCCTTCGAGACCGGCTCCCAGAACGTGTCGCTGGCCCTGACGTTGACTGTCCTGACTTTCGCCGATTCACCCCTCTTCCTCGACATGCTGTTCTACCCGTCTCTCTATGCTGTCTTCATCTATTCGGAATCCTTCGTCGTCATTATCGTCTACAGACTCGTGAAGCACTTGAGGAAACGCGGAGAAGACGATGCGGAGGAGATCGTAAAGGATAGAGAGGCCACAGAAATGGACGGCATCGATGGCGCACCGAAGAACATGCATGGAAAGGGATTCCGACATGGGTCGTTCGCAGGATGTTGAAATTGAATCGGAATATGCACCTCGTATACAGACATTAACAGTCAACCCGACAAGCAATGGTAGGGAAGGTGGTCGATGAGCAAAGATGAGCAAAAGCTTGATGACGACATGAAAGAATGAGAGTGATTTACAATTACAGAAGGTATCAATCATCAGCTGGTATGTCTTCCAGTGTCTTCTGGAAAAGCTTAAATTAAGGGATGATACAGTATTAGTGGAAGCGAGGATTGGGCTTGTAACTTTTTGCGAGATACCAAGAAACCACTTGTGAAATAGTACAGAGCATACCATTATAAGATAAATTCCAAGTTTATTTGACGGAAATCAGTTTTGGAATGGCTGTGACATCCAAAAACAAAGTAAAATAAAGTGATCGTAATAAAAGTCCAATCTTTTATTAGGATTACTCTATTTTGGGTATCTCGGCCATTTCAAAACCAATTTTCATCAAATAAATGCTGAATTCCTCTTGGAATTACATGCTCTTTCCTATTTCATAGGAGGTTTCTCATTATCTTGCTCCAGAATGCTAGAAACCTGAAGTTAGGTCTCAACCAAAACTATACGATCCCTTTAAACCATGAGAATTATTTAGACAATCCGGAAAAAAAGTAACTATGGTGTTGAGATTAAAGGGGATGGCTAGTAACTGATCAGTGGGAATCAGTGTGAATGCTGGGGGATGATTGTTCCAATCCTTGTGGGATTCATTTAAGAGTACAGTATATATCTATTGTTGTGTGAAAATTATTTGCTTCAGAATTGTCTCATATTCAAGTAATGTGCAGTTCAATGCCCCGTCACTGTACAGGCATGCTAACCTGGAAACATTAAACTGCACATTACTTGAATATGAGACCTTTACTCTCCCATGTAACTTCGATATATTCGATGTGGAAAATCTGTGTCAAGTAACGTTTATCTCTGTCTCTCTCTCTCAAAAAAAAAAGCAAACAAACTTTTCGTTTACATGAAAAGTTTTGAACTTACCCTTGTTTACATTTCTCCTGTTGAAATATGTTCTGCAAATTCCAAGGAAAACACTTTATTGCTGTTGATCTGAACTGAAATTGAAGAATCGATTTTGACACCTGAAAAAATGAATGTATCCCTTTGCTTGTCAGGATAAAGTCTTTCTCTGTTCTTTTGTGTAATCATGTATATAAGTGTTATGATTCCTGTAATTACTCTTTCTGGATTGCATTCAATAAAAATAAAAATGAAGAAAAGAATATACATGTATAATGTCACTTGACACGAGGCTGGAGAAAGTTAGTAAAGTTCTTAATTTTTTTTTATTCATGTTCCATATTCCACATTTCATATTCAGATTTCATATTCCATTTAACTTCGAAGTAAAATATGTTTAACACAACAGTCAATTTTAGACATAATTTCACAAATGTATAAGGACATGTAATATAATGTGTAAATATGAGGAACCTACTAAAAAGCAATGCTTGTATAATAGGATGTAGGTTCCAAAGAAATAATATGAGCGTTTAGTACAACATACTAATTACGAAAGATGATAAAACACATGCGAAATTCAGATTATAATAAAATCTACGGAATGTACAAAATAGTTTATAATGTTCAAGGTAAAACTCAAGGATTCAGTGCTACATAAAATTGCAATATTGGTCAAACAAATGTAGTCAAATGTAGTCACCCGAGCGAGGCATCATTGCGAATAAGGACAGATAATTATATCAAATGATCACGTCAAGTAAATAATCATAGGATTTTAAACAATTGGCTTTTAGATTTTGCTTAAAGGAACTTAGAGAACTTGATTGCAGCCGAACAGAATCTAACTCATTCCAGAAAGAAGGGCCGGTAGAAGTAATTGTCTTAAGGGCTAAAACTGTACGAACGGAGGAAAAGTGATATGATCCACTTTGTCTTGTAGGGTAATTATCGATTTTACTGTTTTTAACAAACATTGAGGAAAATAAACTAGGAAGATCGCCAATGCTCAACTTATGCATAAAACTTCCAACGTGATACAAATACAAATCAGAAACTTTTAGTAATTTACTGGAAACAAACAATCCCTTTGTATGATCCAAAAAATGTTCACGATTTATAATCCGCAAGGCCTTTTTCTGAATCAAAAATAACGAATCAATCTTAGTTTTAGAGCAATTCCCCTTGGCCAATATTCCGTAATGTAAGTAATTAATAATAGAGTTGAATGGAGGGAATGCAATATTGGCTTGGAGAAGAGGTACTTTAATAATACTTATTTGTGAATAACTCCAACGTTTTTACACAACTTACATAAATAATCAATATGAACCTTCCAAGAAAGATTACTGTCACATTGAAAATGCATTTCCAGGTTGTTTCATGTACAACACCTATCGGTCATTCAACTAGACAAACATGTTTACGGGTAGGGATAACGAGACAAAAAGTGCGAGTGAGTGAGCGAGAGAGAAAGCGAGAGTGAGAGAGAGAAAGTGCTAGGACAGGTGTAAATGTTTTACAAGTCGCGCCATCGATGACCGAGAGGAGTTCATTTATTTTTGCATGTCAATTAATGTAGAAAGAAAAGACAGGAAATAGCTCCAGTTCCGGGAGAGTGCGGTATAGGTGTTTTCGTTCAAGTCCTTTTAGTTGTATCAAATATTCCAAATGCCTCGAAAAGGAGTGTCGTAGTCGAGTAGCAATTTAACAGTAGAGTTGGATCTTTTCGTGGCAGACACCATTTTGATTTCACCGAGAGAACATTGAGTTAGCTCCGTGATGGCAGAAAACCAACCTGCCACACCCAGGCGCCAGTTGGCAAGATAATTTTGTGTCTAAGCCCAATTTCGTTTGCGGCCAGGAGCCGTCCGTCCACCTTACCGTCAGCCTGTATACTGGCTGATTTGAGTTCAGATTTTGTTTGCTGCCAGAAGGCGTATTCCAACAGCCTTTGCAGCCTCCCAGTAGACAAGAAGAAGAGGCATTTTGGTCATATTACACCGGTCATTGATGGCGCCGAGGCCGAGGACGAGCCTACTCCCAGGCCGACGCATTCGCAGCAGAGCGACTGTGCCCGCCCCTCGCTAGGGAGGACTTTGGACGCCAAAGAATACGGAACGCGGGTCCCTCGCGAGACTTTGGAGCTGGAACAGCAACCTCGCATACAAGGACGCTCCACCCACGAATCAGTTATGTTCTGGAAGCGAATAGTTTGACAATTAAGGTGACTCTGTGGACAACGCAGGTGAGCGATGAACCTGGCGGGTGCATGACACCCTGTTGATATGATTGGTTACGACGAGGAAGTGTCGCCGAAGTAGAGAGGTGAAGGTCATGTTAAATTGGTAAAAGGATGAATATGATGTGCACATAATTCGAATGTTGGTATTTATACACTCCATGAGAGTTGCGGGTTAACACAGAACCCGGATATAAACGGAAGCAGTGTAATTGAAGGCAAGTGTTATAACCGCGGTAAACCGTCGTGCGTGCAGGCTGGTCATCTCAGGATCAGCACTACGGTGGTGTGAACCATATAGTGTTGCGCTTGATAGCAGATAGGGTATTGTCAGGGATAACGAATTAATAGTGAAGCTGTTATAATTATTCTGAAGAAGTGTCAAGCCAAAAGTACAGGTGGAACCGGACCAAGACAGGGTCCCGTTCACATGGTTGTCGAATATAAGAGTATTGTAATTTAATTTATCTCACCCAGAATTTTGATTTTGCATTTTATGTTGGTCACAACTCCTTGATTTCAGTCTTGTAAATATTCTACAAATGGTTTATTAAATTGTACATTAAAGTGAATGGCACGAGTGTGATTGAGTATTATTTAAGTCCGCCCATGTGACATTTTCTGGGGGCTTGTCCGGGAGTATAACTCGTGCCATTCGAAGTCACATGGGTATATAAACGGAGAAAAAAGTGTAAAGAAAAAGGTTGAGGAAAACTTGTGATTTTTTGTTTCCTCTACATTTGTATGTATGTACTATCTATAGGTGCACCGTTGTATATTCATTGTGTACATGATCTGAACTGATCTGAATACATTTTTGTATTATAAGTGCTCAGGTAATTCAGAATGGAGCTAGCTAAGTTAACTGAAATTGGAGAAAAGTTCGGATTCAGTGGAGAGGAGCTTAGGCAGTTTGTTACAGACGAGCAAAAGAGACTCAGAGAGGAAAGAGCGGACATGTTAGAGTTAAGGCGACAGGAAAGAGAAACAGCCGAGCTACAATTGGCGATAGCGCGTGAAAAGCAAACCAAAAGCGAATCAAGTTCTAATGGGTGCAAAGCTCGATCTCCAAAATTGCCTCTATTTCAGGAAGACAAAGATAACATAGATGCCTATCTACAGCGGTTCGAACGATATGCCAAAAATCAAAACTGGCCAACTACAGACTGGGCACTCAACTTAAGCACACTGCTTACAGGTAAGGCTCTTGATGTCCACTCTAGATTGTCAAGTGCGGAATCCAATGATTATGACACTTTGAAACATGCACTCTTGAAATCCTTTCAGCTCACTGCAGAAGGATTTCGCTCCAAGTTTTTTTCAGGCAAACCGACAACAGGAGAAACGGCATCCCAGTATGCAAACCGACTAGAGAACTACTTGAACAGGTGGGTAAGCCTCTCTGGTATAGAGCACACCTTCGAGGAGCTGGCAGATCTACTCCTCCGGGAGCAGCTCATCAGTGGGTGTCATCGAGAGCTGGCCATCTTCCTAAAAGAACGGCAGCCCGAGACTTCAAAGGACGTGGTGAAACTAGCTGAGCAGTACTTAGACGCCAGAGGAGGCACCTTCAGACCACCCCCACCGGCACAAAGGAACATCCAGACACACATGGGACAGATGCCACGGAGCAACACCAGACCTGAAGGTAAAATCCCTCCAAATAACATTTCAGGAAATAGGCCCCCATCTCAACCCAAATGTTACAACTGCCACCAACACGGTCACCTTGCCCGTGATTGTACAAAACAGGGAAACAGAGGCAGAACGTGTTTCATATGCCACAAACCAGGTCACATTGCTAACTATTGTCCTTTCTCCCCCATGAAATCGGCAGGTCTAGTCCTCGCCCAGGATCCAGAGCAAGGAAACCCCCCTATCTCGGAACACAACCTGGCTTCATTGGAACCCGATCAGGTAGAACCAAATCCACATACTCCCTGTCAATGTCCAGCTTGCACTAACACAAAGGTCAAAATTGAGGCTTCTTGTATGATGGTTGGGATGCCACTCAATGCCCCCAAGCTAGAATCCACCACAGACCATATCCAATTCAAATGTGGATACTCCTTGCCGTTGATGAGTGCAGCATGCACCAAAGAACATGTGGTCAGACAAATGCCAGTTACTAACGGACTAGTCAATAACAATCAAATTTCTGTTCTCAGAGACAGCGGCTGCAGCGGAGCTGTCATTAAACAAGATCTTGTCCAGCCAACCCAAATGACAGGTGAAGAAAGTACTTGCGTGCTGATTGACGGCACAGTGAAAACTCTCCCCGTCGCTAGAATAGATGTAGACACTCCCTTCTACGTAGGAAAAGTTAACGCATTGTGCATGAAAACTCCACTCTATGACCTGATTTTAGGTAACCTACCCGGAGTAAGAGAACCAGACAACCCAGATCCTGACTGGACGGCTACACCAATGCCTGTCGGCGCAGTACAGACGAGAGCCCAGGCTCAACGAGACGGTAAGCCATTTCGTCCTCTCAGAACCCCACACCCAATGGAAGATATCGTGACTCCAACAGCTCTCAAAGAGGCACAACAGAAGGATGAAACATTACACCGCCTGCGAGAACTCGCCGATACTCGTTCGGAGAAGGTAAGTCGCAATAACGGTCTCTCTTCCTTCTTTTACAAAGACGGAATGCTGTATCGCTCATTCCACTCTCCCCAAATGGACCCCGACACAACAATCACACAAGTGGTAGTACCAAAACAATACCGCAAACAGGTTATGCAAACAGCCCATGAAAATATACTCGGAGGGCATCAAGGTACCAAAAAGACAACAGAAAAGATACTTACCAATTTCTTTTGGCCCGGTATGAACTCTGACATTACCAGGTACTGTAGATCGTGTGACGTCTGCCAACGTACACTATCAAAAGGTCGTGTAACCAAGGTCCCACTCGGAAAAATGCCGCTCATCGAAGTCCCCTTCGAACGCATTGCTGTAGACATCGTTGGACCAATACACCCAATGACTGACCAGAAAAATAGGTACATACTTACCGTTATTGATGTTGCTACTAGGTACCCCGAGGCAATCCCACTCCCAAGCATCGAGACAGAAAGAGTTGCAGAAGCCCTAGTGAGCATCTTCACCAGAGTCGGAATCCCCAAGGAAATGCTGACCGATCAAGGGACTCAGTTCACATCTGATCTCATGAAAGAGGTAAGCAAATTACTCTCCATCAAACACTTCACTACATCCCCATATCACCCTGCCGCGAATGGACTAGTTGAGCGCTTCAATGGCACTCTAAAACAAATGTTGAAACGTATGTGCGCTGAAAACCCAAAAGACTGGGACAGGTACATCACTCCCCTTCTATTTGCAGTGAGAGAAGCACCACAAGAGAGCATGGGGTTCTCCCCGTTCGAGCTTCTTTACGGCCGGAAGGTACGCGGACCCCTCGACATCCTGAGAGAACTCTGGACAGGAGAAGCCGAAACAGGTGAGACCAAGTCTACTTACCACTATGTACTTGATCTCCGAAACAGGATCGACGAGACATGCCGCAACGCCCACACTCAACTTCAGAAATCAGCAAACAGGTATGCAAAATACTACAATCAGAAGGCAAAACACAGGGAGCTACAAGTCGGAGACAAGGTACTCCTACTCCTACCAACTGACAGGAATAAGCTCCTTCTACAATGGAAGGGCCCCTTTGACGTGATCTCCAAAATCAGCTCCATGGACTACAGGATCGACCTCAACGGGAAACCAAAGGTGTTCCACATCAATCTTCTGAAAAAGTATCACGCCAGAAATGATGTTCCCTCTATTTCAGATGCCGAAGCTGCTTGTACCGCCGTGATCGAATGCGAAGAGCAAAATGATGACGAGGAAGAAACGCAGCAACCACTAACTAACACATCTCTCCTACAGCCTTTCCCATTTCAGGCGAAAGAGTCACTCGACGATGTCTCAATTAACTCAGCCCTTTCCTCCCCTCAGAAAGAACAGGTCAACGAGCTCCTCAACGAGTACAAAGACGTCCTGTCTGATCTTCCCGGTCGAACCACGTTAGGCGAACACCACATCAAACTCAAAGGAAATGAACACCTGAAGAGTAAACCATATCCCATTCCCCACTCTCTTAGAGACACAGTCAGAGAAGAGGTAAAAACCATGCTATCGCTCGGAGTAATTGAGCCATCAGAAAGCCCCATTGCCTCCCCCATAGTACTGGTTAAAAAGCCCGATGGCAGCAACCGGTTTTGTGTAGACTTCAGAAAACTCAATAAAGTGACTGTATTTGATGCTGAACCCATACCAGATCAAGATGAACTCTTCACAAAAGTCGCCCATGCAAAGTTCTTCACCAAAATAGATCTCAGCAAAGGATACTGGCAGGTACCCATGGCTGCCGAATCCAAACCACTAACCGCTTTTCTTACCCCCGATGGTCTCTTTCAGTTCACAATGATGCCCTTCGGCTTAGTGAACGCTCCCGCCTCCTTCAGTCGACTGATGAGGAGACTGCTAGACCGACTCGGAGGAACGGTGAACTACATCGACGACATCCTCATCTATTCGACCACGTGGGAAGAACACCTACGTACACTCACAGAACTCTTCAGACGACTACGAGCCGCAAAGCTCACTGCTAGACCAAGTAAGTGCTTCATCGGACAGACAAGCGTCGAATTCCTAGGACATGTGATCGAACACGGACAGGTAAGACCCCGCCCTGAAAAACTCAAAGCCATCCAAGAGGTAAGTCAGCCTCAGACCAAACGAGAGCTCAGATCCTTCCTAGGCATGGCGAACTACTACCGGAAGTTCATTCCGAACTACGCCGCCGTCGCCGCACCACTCACAGACAGGACCAGAAATGCTGAACCAAACAAGGTAAAATGGGAAACGAGCCAAGAGCAGGCCTTCACAACACTGAAGGAAAAACTTTCTAACCCCCCTATCCTTCATTTGCCAGATTTGTCACAGGACTTCATCCTCAGGACAGACGCCTCCAACGTTGGACTAGGAGCAGTCCTCCTCCAAACACACCAAGACGAACGATTTCCAGTCTCCTACGCGAGCCGAAAACTGCTTCGACGAGAACAAGCATACTCAACCATAGAACGTGAGTGCTTAGCTGTAGTTTGGGCAGTAAAGAAGTTCGAACCATACTTGTACGGCAGACAATTTGTGCTAGAAACCGACCACCACCCACTAGTGTACATGAACAAGGCTAGCCCTACAAATGGGAGGCTAATGCGTTGGATTCTGGCTTTGCAACCCTACAGATTCCGTGTGGAAGCTATCCGCGGCAGCGAGAATGTTGGCGCAGACCTACTAAGCCGGCTGTAGGGAGAAAGATAGTGTTATAAGTAATTTCTTTTAATTATGAAATGCATTTTTCGAAAGGGGGAGTGAAATGTCACATTGAAAATGCATTTCCAGGTTGTTTCATGTACAACACCTATCGGTCATTCAACTAGACAAACATGTTTACGGGTAGGGATAACGAGACAAAAAGTGCGAGTGAGTGAGCGAGAGAGAAAGCGAGAGTGAGAGAGAGAAAGTGCTAGGACAGGTGTAAATGTTTTACAAGTCGCGCCATCGATGACCGAGAGGAGTTCATTTATTTTTGCATGTCAATTAATGTAGAAAGAAAAGACAGGAAATAGCTCCAGTTCCGGGAGAGTGCGGTATAGGTGTTTTCGTTCAAGTCCTTTTAGTTGTATCAAATATTCCAAATGCCTCGAAAAGGAGTGTCGTAGTCGAGTAGCAATTTAACAGTAGAGTTGGATCTTTTCGTGGCAGACACCATTTTGATTTCACCGAGAGAACATTGAGTTAGCTCCGTGATGGCAGAAAACCAACCTGCCACACCCAGGCGCCAGTTGGCAAGATAATGTTGGCAAGATAATGTTGGCATGTTGGCATGTTGGCAGTTGGCATGCGCTGTTCATGCACCTATTGTTCCACTCGGTTATCGAAACTCTCGCGCGTGACAGCTGTCGGTTACTATGGTCACACGGAATGCTTGGTTTTAGGACCCATGCTGGAATGTTACTCCTGAGCTTTCGGTATTGTTTACATTCACGACAAATCTCATTATCCCACCTTCTACTTATGTATTTATGACATACAGTTACGCCATTTTCTATACTCTGCAACACACCCCTTGAATCTCTGCAGTTGTTGTTCACTGCTGCAACATGTGACCTTTCAGCTTTCTGTTTTTCTGTATTTTTATTTAGTGATATATATTTAATTGGATTTTTTGTTTTGTTTGTTTTAATCGGTTTCCCCAGATATAGTTGGTCTTAAAAAACATCCGTACTTTAAACTTCCCCTAATCTGATTACTCACGGGACCTGCGGCTGTACAAGCTAATGCTTTTACGCAGGCCCCATCATATTTTTTTTCGCATTATGACCACAGTGTAATTCGCATGCATACAGACCTCGTGTTTATACCAAATCAAACTTCTGTACATTCTGATGAAGTCTCATCTGAATTATGTTTTGTATAATTTTCGTATTTATATACTTTATTGTGATATATGTGAGAAATATGAAAATAAATTGAAATGAAATGAAATGAAATAATTTTGTGTCTAAGCCCAATTTCGTTTGCGGCCAGGAGCCGTCCGTCCACCTTACCGTCAGCCTGTATACTGGCTGATTTGAGTTCAGATTTTGTTTGCTGCCAGAAGGCGTATTCCAACAGCCTTTGCAGCCTCCCAGTAGACAAGAAGAAGAGGCATTTTGGTCATATTACACCGGTCATTGATGGCGCCGAGGCCGAGGACGAGCCTACTCCCAGGCCGACGCATTCGCAGCAGAGCGACTGTGCCCGCCCCTCGCTAGGGAGGACTTTGGACGCCAAAGAATACGGAACGCGGGTCCCTCGCGAGACTTTGGAGCTGGAACAGCAACCTCGCATACAAGGACGCTCCACCCACGAATCAGTTATGTTCTGGAAGCGAATAGTTTGACAATTAAGGTGACTCTGTGGACAACGCAGGTGAGCGATGAACCTGGCGGGTGCATGACACCCTGTTGATATGATTGGTTACGACGAGGAAGTGTCGCCGAAGTAGAGAGGTGAAGGTCATGTTAAATTGGTAAAAGGATGAATATGATGTGCACATAATTCGAATGTTGGTATTTATACACTCCATGAGAGTTGCGGGTTAACACAGAACCCGGATATAAACGGAAGCAGTGTAATTGAAGGCAAGTGTTATAACCGCGGTAAACCGTCGTGCGTGCAGGCTGGTCATCTCAGGATCAGCACTACGGTGGTGTGAACCATATAGTGTTGCGCTTGATAGCAGATAGGGTATTGTCAGGGATAACGAATTAATAGTGAAGCTGTTATAATTATTCTGAAGAAGTGTCAAGCCAAAAGTACAGGTGGAACCGGACCAAGACAGGGTCCCGTTCACATGGTTGTCGAATATAAGAGTATTGTAATTTAATTTATCTCACCCAGAATTTTGATTTTGCATTTTATGTTGGTCACAACTCCTTGATTTCAGTCTTGTAAATATTCTACAAATGGTTTATTAAATTGTACATTAAAGTGAATGGCACGAGTGTGATTGAGTATTATTTAAGTCCGCCCATGTGACAATTACTATCAATATAAATACCTAAAAATTTTGTTGAATCTATTTGATTTAACTGCAATCCATTCACTAATACTGAACCTGGAAGAAACTTTATTGTATTACTGAAAACCATATAATTAGTCTTATTTATATTGAGCGATAGTTTATTCGCCTGAATCTATTCAAATACCAGTTGCAGTTCGTTATTCACGGAATCGAGCAACACATAAGGATCTGAGTGAGAATAAAAAAGATTTGTGTCATTTGCAAACAGAAGAAAAACACAGCAGAGAGGATGAGTCGCGAAAGTCATTGATAGTAAAGCTGTTATAAAGAATGAATAAAAGAGGACCTAAGAGGGAGCCTTGTGGAACGCCACAGCAAATCTAATTCATTTCTGAGTCATGGTTATTCACAGTAGCAAACTGAGTTCTTCCGGTAAGATAACTTCTGAACCACTCCAAGACCTTTCCACGAATGCCGTAATGATTTAATTTGTACAAAAGTATTTCGTGGTCTATTGTGTCAAAGGCCTTGGAGTAGTCAAGAAACAGACCGACTGTATGCGACTTTGAGTCTATAGCTTTCGCAACTTTCTCTACCAGTAATGATATAGCATGGGTGGTTGCATGTTTTTTCCGGAATCCGAATTGATTATCAGCTAAAGTATCACATTGATTCAAGAATTTAAGTAAATGATTATAAACCACCTTCTCAAGTATTTTAGAAAGTATCACATCTATGTATGTATATATATTTATATATAGTCATATTATAATGTCAAACTTGACAGAGTTATCAAATTTAGGCACATCTAACACGTTGATCCTTCTTTATTTAGTAATGACCTAGCAGATTAAAATTTCTCAAACAAATATGTATGTGTGTGTGTAATAGCTGTATAGACGGCTGACTTTTCTTTTTTATACACTATTGAATCTCAACAAGTTCTGAATATAGTTGCGGCAAAAACCAGGGTTAATGCAACTGACTACACAATTTTAGCGATATAAAGAAAAAATAAACATATTTCCATAAATGATGCAGCGCTACACTTTATTTTCCTCTTTAAGGAGGCAACATGAACAACTACATTTAGCATATATGTCAGTAACAAGTCGAGAAAACGTGAACTTTTCATTAAAAATGGAATTTTTGGAATTCTCTTTAGATTTTCTCTGTATCGTTTGTGCATACGTGACATTGCAAACTGTAGTAATCTTCCTATCAATCAATGGCTGCACAGAAACTTTAAAGAGTCATTAGTTTTTAATGGATTTGCACTTTTTCCTCAAATTTTCATTGGTGTATTCTTTCAAAATTGATGCGTTCACCCAATCCAAACCAGTACCCTGTTTTATGAAGAGTTACAATTCATTATATAGTTGATTTCTATGGTTGATGGCAGCCTGTGTACATAATGGAAATTTATATTCGATTGTATCTTTTGACACTTGTTTGATAAAGCGGGCCCAGGTGTTTATTCATGTATGAGTTTCATGGAAAAGTGCAGAAATAAAATCAAATTGAACTGAGCTAAATGGTTTAGCGTAGGCCTATTGACGTTTGTTTTATTCCACCACTGTCTTGAAAATACAAACTCGTACAGTACTGTATCAACAAATTCTGACTGACAATCTCTTCAATCCCATGAAGCCATACGCCAGATTATTACCGCAACGTAGTAAACCAATGTGATTTATTCCCAATCTCGTGAAGCGGTGTCATTACTCTCATATTGATTAACGCAACGTTCTAAAGTGGAAGGAATGTACGGATCTATCAAGTTTCTATTACTCGGCAGATTTGAAATGAAAGAGTCAAACTGTTTGTCATTGCAAACTTCCGTGATCCTCGTGATTCTCCTGATTCATCTTGAGTAGAACCGTTATAAGAATATAAATGTAAAGGGGGTAAAGGTGATCGGTATGGAGTGTTGTGCTCTGTTTATAAGTCATCAAAATGCCTATACATTGTAGTATGTACATTGTATACACAAGCACATGTATGCAATGGGGAGAGGCCTATAATGGCAATACAAATGGTCACAGGCACAGACAGACTACTTTAACATGCACAGCATTGCCTGTACAATAAAACCACCTTTTTAATACTGATTTCAACACGAGACAGTGTCACATGCATGGTGGAGACGTCCAAAAGGTGATATTGTTATGAACATTGCCAATCGTCTACCCATATTTAAAGGGATGATATAAGTATTGGTTGAAGTGAGGATTCAGTTTTTAACATTTTGCGACATAATTAAAAAACCCTCTATGAAATGTTATAGAGCATACAATTCTTAGAGGAATTCAAAGTTTATTTGATGAAAATCGGTTTTGAAATGGCCGAGATATCCAAAAACAAAGTAAAATCAAAGCGATAACAATAAAGGACGGGTCCCATCTTTTATTAGGATTCTCTGATTTAGATATCTCATCCATTTCAGAACCGAACTTCGATCATAAAAAACTTTGAATTCCTCTTAGAATTATCATGCTCTTTAATTTCTTTAAAAAGTTTGTCATTATCTAAAAAAAATCATCATAAAAACAGTGGAAACCTGAAGCCCTCTCTCACCTGAAAGTGTACCATCCCTTTAAGGAGTGTGTTGTTAAAAAATTGTGCTTTTGCCATTTGAATTGTGTCTGGTTTTTTTTTTTCTTTGTCTTTTGTGTACCTTTCGCTCTCTGCAATGTAAGAGTATTAGTATAATATACAATTATTGCAAAATGCCGGTTATTTGTCCGTCGCTCTAGCCGTCTTTCTCTGCACCTGTCTGTCTGTCTGTCTGTCTGTCTGTCTGCTATCCAGACCATTTGTATCTCATCTTCAGGGACAGGATGATGAAGGCGACGATGTGGTAGCCAGCTAGCTGGACGATGATGAGAATAAGATCCTTCGTAAAGGCATCCTACAAAGGAGCAAGGAAAAGAGACTAGGTTGGGACGGTATCAAGGTCAACTTAGAATGACACTTTCTAAGGATATGAAAAGCACTATTTCTTAGGAGTAATGATGGTCCATATATTTGGTTTCAGTTTGTCATTCCGAAGGTTCATAATTCCGAAAATGACGAAAAAGTCCATTATTCCAAATGTTCGTCAATTCGAAAGTTGATAAAAATTGGGTTCGTTATTCGAAAGATCCCTTTTCGAAAATGAAATAGGGTTTATCATTCCGAAGGTTCGTTTATCCGAAATGAAAATAAGGTTTGTAGTTCCCTAAAGTTCGTTTAGTCAGTGTTTGTAAATATGCATTTGTTCATTTTCTGATATAAAACGTTTGGAAGAACAAACCTTATTTCAATTTCGGACTAACGCCACAAATGTTCAGAATAATGAACCCTATTTCATGTCTGTATAATTGTATTAGGAAAAAAATGACCCCTTGAAATAACGAACCTAATTTTCGGATTAACGACCCTTCAGAATAATGAACACCACCCCAAAAATTTACCTAAGGGAGTGTCTTCAGTGTTAGCAATGGTATTCCAGCGAGCCCTATACCATTATCGTGGATTATGTTTTATTCCTGCATTGACCATTGTTGGCAGGTATCACATGGCTCAGAGAGATGTGGTGGCTTTAAGGGGAAAATCCGGTCCAAATAAGTTAGTCTAATTAAAAAAAAAGAGTAAAGTCTTACGAGTTCAGCGGTAAAAATTTGACTGAAATTGGATGAAAAATAAGGAAGTTATGACATTTTGAAGTTGTGCTAATTTCTGCAAAACAGTTCTTGCACAGTGGATATGATATGCAAATGAGTGAGCTAACCATGTCATAACCTCACAATTTTCCATTGATGGTGTGCAAAAAAAAAATGACGAAAATTCAATGTTTTTGTCAATGAAGTCTGATTATTCCTGGTTGAATAACTTCAGAATAGTGATCAGTGAGATATACCAGGATTTGTTTCTAAAAAATATTGAACTTTAAAAAACGGCATTTCTAATAGACTTATGGTTCCCTATCCTACTGAAGAGTGATTGTAGACGATGTTATAATCCTATGAAAGACACGGAGCTTCATCACCAACCTTGTTCAAGCCCCATCGGTACAGTACCGCGTCGCCAGTCCGTAAGCACGGCTGCTCGACGCATACTGGTAAGGTAAGATAAAAGTAAGTCTGGATAATTCTTTCAATCGATTTTTTTTTTTATTTAAGTTTTTAACCGGACACTGTGTTCTTATGGAAAGCTGCATGAGACAACGCTGCTATCCAAGTATACTATTTAATTCCGCTTCTTCGATGAGCCTTTCAGACACAGCGTGTGAACAAAGTGATTAACATTCATGTTATAATTTTATACTGAGCTTACAGCTGATCTTTTTTAGAGGAATATAAGGTTACATCTTATCTCATCTGGTTACATCTTATTTCAACTGGGAACGCTTCGGCATAACGGTTTAATGTACAAAGAGGACATTCAATGATTAACACGAGACAAATGATGAGTAACAATGTTAGGCCTCTGCGTTAAGATAAGAGACACATACTCCATTTTGACTCTCTTATACGACAAAGCAAAAAACTAAGGATATCTCTTATTTTCTTTTTTTTCTACTTACCTATGTCGTTCACGCCACGCCACTGGTTTATAGACATCATCTCATATCCCCATGGCAACCAATTGATGTACAAAATTGGATCCAGGTATTGTGGTATGGAGCTAAGAGGGGTAGCAAGAAAAAAAAAGAACTCTTAATAAAATTCCATTGCAACAAATACCTTCATTGTACATTTGCCCTGAAAATACTGTGCATAGCAAAGCAATGTCAACAACATTGTTCAATGCGACAATTGAAAGAATGTCCTATACTTGTTATAGTTAATATTGTATCATTTGGTATATATAAGATATCATGGATTCAAACGTTTTAAGGTCATCAGAGTGGTCTGGGTCAATATATTGATAAAATCACGATATCAATACATGAGATCGACAAACAAAAGCGTTTCAGGTAAAGTGGAGAGTTCAAATAAATCAACTTTACAGCTACAACTTGGAGGGGTAATGATTGAAGGATATAAAGCATAAAACTAAACTGATGACAAACATTTAGGTGCAAGGTATCTTAACATACAATAAAGGTATTGAGTACCAATGGGAGCAGTGATTTCAAAAATGTTCGAGTTATCACATAGTATTTTGATGTCAGTTATATCACAAAACATCCTATCATAAAACGTTTTTCCAATAAAGCCTAAAAGATAAGTAGATATCAAAATTTTCTTCCATAACTTTTGTCTGGGTGTAGACGATTTAGACTAGAAGTAGTTTTGATATAACTATGTTTCACATTTTGCATATTCAACAATACTTAACATGATTATACTGACTAACGTTTTAACATTGGATGTTTGTATCCCAAACTCAAATTCTAGAATCATTTTGAAGCACTAAACCTGGGTTTTTGTTTCATCTGCAAATGGTAATTAATGCCTTCAATATAGGAAAGTTGAATTAACATCTATCACAGAGATATGATAAATAGTGTTCACGAGAATTAAAAAAATGAAGAAAACGTCTTGGCGAGAGAATTGCTTTATTTCGATTAGTGTAATCTGTCATCAATGAAGCCCAACCTACATTGCAATTCCCACTGTTCCCACTAAACACATCTCTTTGATTCGATACGAACCAGTGAAAATAAAAATCTGTCGTAGGAAGCAGGAGTCTGAATTCTCCTCAAATATCATGTCATCAGAAGGAAATCAGGATAGTATTGATAAAAGGCTGACGTAATAACTTGGAATGTAGATCCACCCTAATGGAAAGAACACAGTGTCCCACAGTGTGTTCACAGTGTGTTCACAATGTGTTCACATGGTCGACTATGTGAAAAAGCTCGAATTTTAACAGTGTGAAGATGATTTCACATTGTGGCGTGGTTTTCACAGCTGTTCACATAGTAATGCTTTGTTTCACACTGTGAATATTGACGACTCACATTGTGTTCACACTGTTAAAACGTTCGAAGTTAACAGTGTGAAGAGATTTCACACTGTATTCACACTGTTTCACACTGTGAATTGATGACTCACATTGTGTTCACACTGTTAAATGCTCGCATTTAAGTGTGGAGAGATTTCACACTGTGTTCACACAGTTTCACACTGTGTTTCTCACACTGTGGGACACTGTGTTCATTCCAGCAGGGCAGCGTTACTCACTTGAGTAGACAAAAGTAGCCTCCAAGGACGTTTGAGAGGAAGACCAAGGGAATAGCCTGAGAAACCGTCTTACCTGTTGTCTCATATATGGAAGATACCAGTGCAGCTGGGATATAATGAAGGAAAGGAAATACATCATACATTATGAAAACTTTATGACGCATTCAGTTGTATTGAACTGCTACCTGTCGAGAGTACTTGTGGTTTATGGAATATTAGGTTTGAAAGCTTTTCTGTACATGCAATTATAAAGAGAATACAATTCCTGTTTTCGCGGCTAACAAAGGCTGCCTTGCCTTTTATTCAACGTGCAGACAAAAAAAAAAGGAAATCGGTGAATTGATGGTGAATTTCAACTACTAGTAGCTGAGGGTGTGTGCGGGAGCGTGTCCTATAAGTAAGGCCTACGTCGGATGTTTTTCGTCTTGCGTCGCTTGGTACTCACCGAATCCAACGTTAACAAGGAATATGATGATAAGGATACCCGTAGCAATGAAGAAAGCGGCTGCATCACGTCTAAGTCCCGCGACGAAGTACACCGCTAAAACTGAGAGCACCATGAACAGAGTACCAATGATGCTCTGCTCAATCCGAGATAAAAACATGGAATGAAATTTGTCAATGTCGAAAACATATCGTAAGTCTTAATGACATTATCCTCAGCATCATATCCAGAATTGGACTTTGCTGAGTAACAACGTATATAAATAGATGTAGATGTAGATGTAGATCATCACATGCATTCCAATTATAGCGATTACTTTAAAAAGGAATGACTATTAACAAATCAATAAATATTGTTACAATCCTGCCTAGAAACCCCCCCCCCCAAAAAAAAAAAAAAAAAAATGCAGTCCGACAGGATCTTGACCAATGGCAATCGGTTTAGTCTGACGTCATTTATCGTGTCGAAAGACTCGTCCTGGGAACACTTTGTTACGAAACTTCTCCCAACTTTACACCACTGAACACTATAGCTTCCAGTAAAACTAATGTCCCCGGAGAAAGCTGAAAGTCATTGTAGACAAACAAATATTACACACACACACACACACACACACACACACACACAAACCTTTTAACGTGTTCTTTTTCATTCAAATACTAGTGACTTAACCTGATATTAAAAGGGTTGTTGGAGGTAATGTCGGGGAAATGTCGGGGTAATGTCGAAGTAATTACCCTAGCTGGCTACTAAGGGTAGAATTCGGCAAAAGTGACCGAGCATCAACGTCCGAGTAACATTTTGCGGGGACCGTTTCAACAGGCGGGATGGGGAAAAAATTTACCCAAACACTAACCGGATGTTGTCGCGGTATGAACAGCTCTCTGAAAAAGGGGCTTTAGAGCAAGCAACAACAACCTTCGTTACCAATGAATGCATGAAAATTGAATTTGTATAGGCCTACTCTTTGCGAAGTTAAGAAAAAGCTCTTTTCATAGCTAGTCTTGACCCCAGTTTCACCTGAACGAGGAAGGTGGTGACGTAGAACGCACTCAAGCGATACAAACCGTCACGGTGTTCTCGAATCACAAGGGGCAGCTCGGCTGGAAGAACCTGGTGCCAAGAACGAAGACCAGAGTTCTTTGTCACAATCATGACCTTTCTTCACTATCACTCTCCTCAAAATCAGCATACAATTGTAGTTACATTGACTAAATTATAAAAACACTATAACTTTAGGGCTCTCAATTATTGAAGCAAATTGTAAATTTTGTTCATCTTTGCTAGGAAGTTAATTTTCAAGCCACATGTTAAAGTAAATCATAAAGATTACCACTATTTCTGGATTGATACGTCGGACTTACCGGAAAATCATTTAATGATAATAACTTATCCTTCATGTGTTGCTGGTGTTGTGGATTTGGCAGTGAACTCATATGAACACCAGATTCTACTAACAACATGACGATCAAGCCAGAGATGATCATGCAATACCTTGGGAATCACGTTTCAACTTATATTATCGGGAATAGTATCATACCATATAGGGACAGAGTCGGAACTACACCTTTGATTCATCGGTTATATCGGAATTATAATGTTGACTTGGTGATAGTCTTGGGAATTCACCCTCAACTAACAGATGGTACTTGAATAACACTAGAATATGATATCCCATTACTTTGTTTCAGTGACTTACTGATAAGATGAGCAGTGAGTTGAATATAATGAAGAAAGAGGAGAGGAAGAAGAGGAGACCCTGGATTCCGTTCGCCCTGGAGCTGGTGTAAGTTGGCGCAGGATGAAAATAGATCACCATCAGCAGGGCGCATGCGCACTGAATGATGAACACGATGTTGAGAAGAAAAAAAAATCAACCAATGTTAGGATGGTCTTTCTCCTCGTCCGATACTGTGAGGTGTACGCACTACATTATTCTTGATGCAACGACATTATTTTTTCAGTAAAAAGGTGGGGTGAAGAAGAAGAACACAGCGACGGAACCACACAGAGAGTGAAAGATTTCTGTTATTGTGATACGTGTATCAATTTTAGAACCCGCTTGTATTTAGTTGCGATGTAGCTACAAGCTGGCGTGATTGATGTACAACAGCATGATTGCTCTTCTTTGGTTAATGAAGCTTTTTATTATCATTACTTTAATTTGTTTTATATTGCTGTGCTTACATTATTTTGCTACTGTTTTGTCGTTTGGTTTTGATCAGGGAACTTCAGCTGGAGCGCGACTGTTTCCCAAGTTACTGAGTTTTCTCACTAAAAATGAAACGTAACTAACGAGTAATTGCATATTACAGGTGATTGCATTACTCTATCTTGATTGGAAACAGAGAGTACAAAAAGAAAAATATATAAAAAGCAGGGGACCTTCATGTGGCAAACTCATGTGCGTCATCATTTCATAGCTTAAAGAATACAATCCCTCGTCAATCATTTCACGGTGGTATAACTTTGGCAAACGGGTAGTCTGAAAGGGGTAGAATGCGAATATTAGCTGCAGTCAAGTAATCGAATGATTAAACGAGGGTGAGATAAAATTAAGTTTTGAAGTTCAATTAAGAATAGATGAAGTATCAAGCTTAATACGAGGAATCATTTCCAACCAGAATAGAATTTACTCATGATTTCTCAATCTTTATTCAGAAAGTTTGCTTTCCACCCAAATGGCTTCTTACCGAGATTAGAAGGAAGCGAATGAGGATCAGTGTAGGATACCTCCAGATACCAATCGCACATCTCCAAAATAGATACACAAACTGACTCATCCACGGCATCGGTTGACTTCTGTGGGTCATACAATAAACGTTATCAAAAATTATATAGAAGGTTTCAAATCAAAGTATCAATATCGTACTAAAAAACTGCTTCCAACGAATACAGTGCACTCCCGTTATAACGATGTCTGCGGGACGGGCAGTTACCTTTCGTTATATCGAAATTTCGTCATATACGAGCGAACTAATAAACAATAAAAATAAAAGAGCTGATAATGTTGCAGCCTGAATTTTTGTTTCGTTGTAACAGGAAATTCGTTATAACGGGAGTATACTGCACGTTACCTTTCTGTTCTTTGTATCATACTTTGTAAAGAATGACGCAAACTCATTCTTTTCCGGTGAAAACTATAATTTGCCATTAATTACTAATACGTTCAATCATTCCCAGAAAGGTTATACATATTTAATAAAGGACGATATAGCAGTAACATTTTCAGGTATTTGATAAGGAGATGGCGTGCGCTGAGCTGTCAAAACATCACAAGTAAGACCAGGGCACCGTTTCATGAGAGTTGTCAGCCATGACAATTTGTCAGCCTCGGGACGATATAGTAATAACATTTTCAGGTATTTGATAAGGAGATGGCATGCGCTGAGCGGTCAAAACATCACAAATAAGACCGGGGCACCGTTTCATGAGAGTTGTCAGCCATGACAAGTTGTCAGTCTCGGGACGATATAGTAATAACATTTTCAGGTATTTGATAAGGAGATGGCGTGCGCTGAGCGGTCAAAACATCACAAATAAGACCAGGGCACCGTTTCATGAGAGTTGTCAGCCATGACAAGTTGTCATTCTCGGGACGATATAGTAATAACATTTTCAGGTATTTGATAAGGAGATGGCGTGCGCTGAGCGGTCAAAACATCACAAATAAGACCAGGGCACCGTTTCATGAGAGTGGTCAGCCCTGACAACTTTAATCCTTGGTTTTTATTGGCTGAGAAGATCTGGTGTCTGACTGTTACCATGTTGACTGTCAGAAACTGACAACTTTCATGAAACGGTGCCCAGGGTTTCCCATGAGATTCGAGTCCAAGCAAGGTGTGGCATTTTATCCTCACTGCTATGTCTGTCGTCGGGAGTCCATCTCAATTCTTTCGTAAAGAGTATTGAGAAATCCTGGTGTGAAGTGAAAGTTAATGGTCTCCTCAGGTGGTAAGGCCTACCGGTAACATTCACTTTTTATACATTGATTATGTGCTGCGCTGCAATTTTGGCCAATGAATTGATAACAAGGAGAAATAACAATGACTAAAAGGAATGGAGGACTACCACGTTTTAAACTGTGTATATTTTGTATGTTTTAACGGAAATAAATACCTACCTACCTACCTACCTACGTAAATAATTTGAAAGCAAAAGTAAGATTTTAACCTAGTTGTCGATACATTTAGATTAGAATTAGAAAAAGAAAATATAAATGTTTTCTTCACTAATGTACAAGAGGACCATTATGACCAATACAGAATTTAGAATAGTATTCCCTGTATTGTTCATATAAACAGCTATCACTCAGAGGAAATGTCTCCTGTTGTCCTTGCTCTATGGTAATAAGTTTAATGTACCAAGAACATTGAAGAAGCTAACGTGGTAACCATTTACAACCCGTGTTTTGCCAGGGACCTCGGAAAATGTACACAACACCATGAGCTTTCTGTATCATTTGGAACCAAAACTGTTCAAGGAAGACAAGCTCTCTCTTTTAAAGTTACAACAATGTATCAGTAAAGAAGGCTTGATTGTACAATCTCTTTGATCAGTAATACAGCTAACCTCTGTGTTACCAGTCCTGATGATGCGCGCACATGTTACTATAATGCAAGGTTCTATGTTGCAGGTGGCGCCTCCACGGCGTGACGGAAACTTGTACGGAGGCATTTGTACCCGTGTGCTTTCTTTGTGTGGCGCCAGGTGTCATTTGCGTAGTATTGCGTAGCATCTCGCGCGCATGATCTATCCACGTCGATGAAATCATGTTGGATGACCCAAGCCCATTGTACAGGGTACGGTTTTAATAAGTATAACTATTACAAACATAACACAGCCACGTGACTCTCTGACGACATTATCAGGAAAGTTTACTTTTATCTCTTCCGTTTACCTTCCAGTGTAGTTTTCATCCAGTAAAAAGCTCTGCAGAGAGAGAGAGAGAGAGAGAGAGAGCTACGGTGATATCATGCTTACCGTATGGATAGTCTAAATCATTGTCAATTCCATTCGCGTCCTTCACAGAAATTACGCATCTATAGCCATTTGGGTTATTGTTGCCATGGCTACTAATTTGCAATGGAATCGCGATAAGATAAAGGTCCAAAACACCACGTCACAACTAAGTAATTAAAATTCCTATCAAGTACACCATCACTATTATGCTGTCATCATAGATACAATGATCCAAATCAGAAACTATGATCGGTCTTTAAGCCGTGGACTCCCGGCGGGCTGTGTTACCGCAACTCGTCAATAACCACCCGTTTGCAACCCACTCCCTGCACAAACGATTTCTTATGCATTATGTATCTCTATAAGCCACACAACTTTGGCTGGATAATTATTCTAGTTTCTTTCACATTTATTATCAATTTAACCTTCACCATCATGTCAGTTTGTGACCATAGTTTTTGATAGGAACGTCTTATTGAGCATCAACACGATAATGATTTGAATAAAGTCTATTTATTGCTGTTTCTTCGTCACATTTTGTTTCTTGCGATCTCAGCTGCAACGTAATAATACTAATGTTATCAATCGAATACTGTATTCTACAGTAATCTTCAAGGTGATTATTATCTGACCGATTGATGCAAAGATACACATATACAATTATTGTACATTCGTATTTTGTATCAATTCTGAAGGTAATCAGTACACTGCAAAAAGTCCGGTGATAGATAGTGAACACCGAACTGGTGTTAAATTTTCGGTGCTCATTTATGGTGTTAAATTAACACCTCCGGGTGTCATTTCCAAATTTTAAACTGTTTTTTGAAGGGTTTCTTAGTAACTGCACTTCTTGTTGATTTTTTATTTAAACAAGACGATCAAGAATTTTACATTAAAATACTAGATTTTTGAAAAAATGTGAAAATAAATTTACACCAAAGTAACACCAGCTGGTGTGGTCTCTTATTGAAGCTGGACGGATGTTAAACCATTGATATTAACACCAACAAATATCAAATCAACACCATGTGGTGTCATTTTTGAATTAACACCAGTGCAGTGTCAAAATAACACCAGGTACAGTGTCAAATTAACACCACGAAGTGTCAGGTGAACACTTTTCAACACCATCACAGTGCATTTTTAACACCTGTGGGTGTGGTCCTTTATTGAAGTTTGATCGGTGTTAGATTTAACACCCGTGGTGTTAAATCTAACACCGATGTTTTTACAGTGTACCTAATAAGATTATTGTAAGGTGCTATCACGACTGTAATTCTTATGGTGAAATGATATTTTACTGTTAAGTGTTATTCACTTACATTTCGCTAGGAAAGGATTAGCGCGCATTGTGCAGCTCTCCACAGAGCTCCTATTTACTTTGTTATTTATACTGATTTAGCACACACTTTACATTTTGTGATCATTGTCATCTTGTTGTACTAGTGATCTAGACATTACTAGACCTTTTTTGAAGTGTTTGATCATTTTGGTCACTTATTCTACCAGGATCAATTTTTCTTTGCAACTGAGCCATTTTCAGCCAAGGCATGAAGGCATGGTCTCCCATACATTGTAAGTAGTTGCCTATATGTAATGTACTGCTACATGTACAGCTGTAAATCCACTGTAGAATGTGTATTCACTGGACCTGAACTTGGACACAATGGGACTTCTTCAGCTGTGCCTGGTGCTTGCTGTGTGTCTTCATGTGAGGCTGAATGGACCTGAACATTATGGACGCTCAACATTCCTTCCTTTTGTTCGTCAGCCTTTCGTCAGAAAGCATTTCTTGAAGTGCAGGATCTCCTATAGCCAGAACTGCAGTGCTTCTTTTCAGATTGAGATACTGCAAGATGGAGATATCCACCCTAACCCAGGTCCAGACCAGTAAATGTCACCTACATCTTCTTTGCTCAGACTGTCATCTTCTGAACGAGGAATCAAGTACACTCCAACAGAGCTTCGCCACTTCAAAGACTGTAAGTCTTCATTACCTGGGCATGTATTTGAAATTATCAACGCTCTTCATATTAATCGTGCTAAAATGTCAGACAATGTTAAATATTTTGGCATTAAGCGCAGAAAGAAAACCAGGAGAGGAACGCGTGGAGGTAAGAGACATACATCTGATAGTGCTACACCCTCTGCCTCTACTCCTCGTAGCTATCTCAGGTTGTGCACTGTGAATACTCGTTCAATACGTAGTAAGTCAGCATCTATATTTGATTTCATCTGTGAAGGAAAGGCTGATTTGTACGCCTTAACTGAAACTTGGTTGACAGATAATGACTCCGCGCTCATCCATGATATCGTCCCTACTGGTCACCGATTTGTTCATTGTCCGCGTATTGGTCGTCGTGGTGGAGGAACTGCCCTCCTTTTTAAGGACACTCTTGATGTTCATCAATTTTTTGCTGGTGAAAAGAGATCATTTGAGTTTGCGTGTTACCACATATCGCTCAAATCTTTCAAACTTGATCTCATAAATATTTACAGGCCGCCATATTCTGATGCTCATCCTATATCAATGTCTACTTTTATATCTGAATTTAATGAGTTTATACAAGAGTATTTGTTATGCAACATACCTGTTGTAATCACTGGTGATTTTAATGTTCATGTGGATATGGATAATTATGAGTCTAGGTCATTTTCAGATTTGCTTGAGTCATTTGCTTGTATTCAGCATGTTGATTTTAGTACTCATTTACGTGGTCACACTTTAGATTTGGTTATATCTCGTAAGTCAGACAACATAATTGTGGGTCGACCGTGGCCTGGTCCTTTACTGTCTGATCATTTCTCTGTTATGTGTGAGCTTAATTCAGTCAAGCCACATGCACCATCTAAGAAAATTTCTTATCGCAAAATTGGTTGTATAGATTTAGATTCATTGAAGCATGATGTGGCTAACAGTTTATTATGTACAGACACTCCTGACGATCTTACAGAGTTGGTTATCCTATACAATGATACACTTAGTTCAATTTTGGACAAACATGCACCTTTGATTACCAAGACTGTGTCATCTCATCCACGGGTACCATGGTTCACAGATGATGTAAGAACACAAAAAAGAATAAGAAGGAAAGCTGAGAAGAAATGGTTGAGAACGAAATCTCCTCTTGATTATGAGAATTTCAAAGCTGCCCGTAATAGAACTTTATTTGTTATGAATAGTGCCCGTCGTACATATTACTCTCAAATGATCAAAGAAAATAGTTCAGATCAAAGGTGTCTCTTCACTGTTACTAAATCACTGCTGAATATGACAAAGCTTCATGTTGTAATACCTCACCATATTGATAAGAGGACATTTGTTGATGATCTGGGAAAATTCTTCTGTGATAAGATAGTAAAAATTCATTCTCAGATTGAGTCCTCTGTAGATGATGGGATTTGTCCTTTTGATGATATAGATTTTCAGATTTCACACAATGCAAACTTCAATCATTTCAAAATGTTATCTGTAAGAGATGTTGAGAAATTAGTTTCTAGTCTGAGCAAAAAGTCCTGCTCCTTGGATCCCAAGCCAACAAACCTTGTTTTGCATTGCACAGAATCACTCCTCCCGGTCTTTACTAAACTCATCAATGTGTCTCTCTCCAGTGGTCTCTTTCCATCTGAGTGGAAAATGGCACTAGTTAGGCCACTTCTCAAAAAACGTGGTATGGAAGTGAGTTATGACAACCTAAGACCAGTTAGCAATCTACAATATGTATCAAAACTGGTTGAAGGAGCTGCTACTCAGCAGATTTTAGAACACCTACAGGGTAATGAATTGCTTCCATGTATGCAGTCCGCATACAGGCAGTTTCATAGCACAGAAACGGCCTTAATTAAGATCAAGAATGATATTTCATTGGCAATGAATGATAAAAAGGTAACATTTTTGGTATTGCTCGATCTAAGTGCTGCATTTGATACTATCGATCATGGGATATTAGTGAAAATATTACATTCATCTTTTGGCATGAGTGAGTCTGTCCTTGCATGGATTGAGTCTTATCTTTTTAACAGACAGCAAAAGATTATGATAGAGGATGTAATGTCAAAGAATTTTGATGTTCCATACGGGGTGCCTCAGGGGTCACGCCTTGGGCCCCTTCTTTTTACACTTTATACAAGTAATCTGATCAAGGGTATTCAATGTTGTTTCCCGAATATTTCTTGTCATTGTTATGCTGACGATACACAGTTGTATATTTCCTTCAGTCCTGATAGTGAACAACACATTGATAGTATTTCAAACTTAGAATCCTGTATATGTTATGTCCGTTCTTGGATGTCCAAACATAAGTTAATGCTTAATGATGGAAAGACTGAGTTTCTTGTTGTTGGGACACCAAGACAAGTAGCAAAGCTGGATATTAGTAAGATATCAGTTGGAGATTTGGAAGTTAAACCATCGAGCTCTGTAAAAAACCTGGGTGTATGGCTTGATTCTCGTTTAAACATGGAGAAGCATATATCAACCACATGCAAGTCTGCTTTTTATATGTTGCATAACTTGCGTCACATTCGTAGATATTTGAGCCAGGAAGACGCTGAAACTCTTGTTCACGCATTCATTAGCAATAGGCTTGATTATTGTAATGGGCTATTGTTTGGTTTACCAGATTCACAGATAACCAAGCTTCAGCGTGTACAGAATGCATGTGCAAGACTTGTGTTCAGTTCGTCAAAATTTTCACATATTACACCCGTTTTGAAGAAGTTACATTGGTTGCCAGTAAGACAGAGAATTGTATTTAAAATTTTGATACTCGTTTATAAAGTATTGTATGGTCAAGCACCTGGTTATCTATCAGAATTGATATCAATGAAATCACACTCATATTCTCATAATTTACGAAGTACACAGGATAAGTTGCTTCTAAAGCAATCTCATTTAAAAACGAAAGTAACTTTAGGGGACTGTGCCTTCAGCTGTGCTGCTCCAAAACTTTGGAATAAATTACCTGAGAAACTGAGGAAGGCATCATCACTTGTTGTCTTCAAATCTTTATTGAAGACTTATCTTTTTTCAGAAGCCTTTGATTAATTTGTTATTTATTTTCGTGTGTCTAATCAGTGACAGGAGCTCTGTTACATCACAGCGCAGTAGAGTATATTTACATAGTAGCTGCGCTATACAAATTTGTCTAATTATTAATTATCATTATTACTATGTCAAAGATTAAGTACACCTGTATAGTATATTAATGGGCAGCATGGTTGCCAGTAATTGACCGAAGTATTTGGAATGTACAGTAATTTACTGCCGATAGCACTTGCATTACTAGTAACTTACTGTAAAATAAAACAACAGTAAAGTACTGTGTAGCAGGGTTGCCAGTAATTTACTTTGATTTCTAGTGTAAAGGTATTTAATGTGTAATTATGGAAATGTAGCATCATTTGCAGGAGTAACATTTCGTATCTCCATTAATGATTTAAGCCTCACGTCTTCATCGCTTGTTCTTGTGTATTCAGCCGTCAACCTCTGGGTCACGACGGATGCCCGTCTGCTGCCCTCATACGCCCGTGCGACAGTCTGTGTCAAAAGAAATAGTGAAGGAGGAGTTAGGACAAAAAGAAGAAGGTATTTTACTATATGTCTAAACCAATCGACACAACTCGTATTATCAATTGAAGTACACACATTGTTATAGGAATCATAACCAAAACGAGAAATCCCCATTTTTACCATAACTAGGCTTCGTCGGCTAAAGTTACTACAGCGGACGTTATTTTGGTTTTACAGATGAAGTATATGTTCTCATACGTAATGCACTTTCCTGAACGAATATGATATGATATATCGCGTTAGGGTGCACCAAGAGTCACTTACAGAGATTCGCTCGTGACACGCGCTCTCGAAACCGGGCTTGATCGCCAGGAGATCGATGAGATAGTCCGCTGGTGAAAAGGTGTCCGGACACGTGTAGCCTAGTTCAGAGAAATACGCCACTGCATCCTGGCGGGGGCCAAAGTACACGCAATTCCCGTCCGCCATGAGAAATAGTCTGGGGCAGGAGAGATCGGTTACAGTGGAAGATGTAGCAAGGATTGACTACAGTCGAATCTGTCTTAGCAACCACCTGTCTATAGTGGTCACCTGCCCTATACGACCACTAAAAACAATTCCTTTCGGCCACTTTTTTCGTCTCCCTATAGGATGGTCGCTATATAGACAGGTTTGACTGTATAATGGATTTCACGATGAGCAAAATATACATGATTAAATTCACCAAAGTCGAATAGGATTATGCCTCATCAGGAGCGAAGCCCTGGAATAAAGTGGCACAACATCTGAACAGACAGAAAATCTTTCCAAGAGACTTTGCATGGACTTATTGATACATATCGTCAATGTAACACTGTTGATTGGCTTTAGTGCAAGAATCACTTTCTTAATTTTGTACTAAAAACATGAAATAATCTCACCTGAAAAATGACTCTTCGTGACCCAAGTTGAAACATTTCATCAAGTAGGTCCTGAATGGGCCAATTTTTCTTTTTTCGTATTCAAGGATCAAAGTCACAATACTGATTTTTTGTTAGTTAATGTATATCCTTACTCGTCGAACATACTGAAGACTTGTGAAGAAGGCTGGTGGATGGTACAAATGATGTTATAACCCAGCTCAGCCAGAGAGCGTAGACTCTCTACAAGTCGTTGTGCGACGAAGGAGTCGAGTCCCGTGGTAGGTTCATCGAGAATGAGTAGACGGCGCTCGCCAAAGAGCTAGTAAGGAGAATATTGCGTTCAACAACAAACAAACAAAAAACAAACAATGCGTTCAAAACAAAACAAAAAACAAAAAACAAACGAACACCCATCATGCATCGCGTTCTTAAAGGGATGGTGTAGTATTGGTGAAGATGAGGATTTGGCAACTTTTTGCAAGATACCAAGAAACCACTTATGAAATTATACAGAGCATACCATTCTAAGAGGAATTCAAAGTTTATTGGATGAAAAAAAAAAAGGTTTTGGATTGGCTGAGACATCCAAAAACAAGTAAAACAAATCGATCGTAATAAAAGGTAGGACCCACCTTTTATTACGATTGCTCTCTTTTGGATATCTCAGGAATTTTAAAGCCAATTTTCATTAAGTAAACATTGAATCCCTCTTAATAGGATTCACATGCTCTTTAATATTTCATAAGAGGTTTCTCATTATCTCACAAAAAGTTAGAAACCTGAAGTTAGGTCACAACCAAAACTATAACGACATCTCTTTACCAACTGAAGTTCTGTGTCTAAAAGCTCCCCGCTAAATAAGAAGATGTTGTGATATATGTGTTTCCTTATCCCACAAAGTCACCTATCAGATTTCAGAAACGTGAGAAGGAATTTTCATTATTGACTAAAAAGGCACAACGGCCACACATTCTGTAAGTCATACCAATAACACGGTTGAATTTATAGTTGGCTTTATGGGAATTTACCTATAAAGATAATGGAATTCAGTACGTGTAAATGCAGTACAATTTGTAGAACACGTTAGTGACGTTTGATGAAATTTAAAAATGGCATTAAAAAATTTAAAGCAGCTTCCACACACTGTCACATTTTGTAGATCTAGAAAAGCTCATGAGGGGCGTCATATGTTATCATAACGATAAACTTTTATTACGCGCAACTGAACAAAGCAAGTCGTTAAATCTCATTATTTGGTAATCAATCGGGAATAAACAAATCATCAAAAATGGAGAAAAACATGAGAACATTGTACTTTGATCCTCTTTATAGCAGGCGTCAGTTGTAACCGATAAGAATCATGTAAGAAGCATGATAATAAACAAAATATGCCTCATTGAGTAGCTAGTGTCATAAATACAATGAGCTTCATATTAAATGTGTTAGGTCGTACCACCAACCCCATGCCTCAATTTGAATCTACAGGTCAAATAAAGTCTAGTCAAATTACACTTTGTAATTGCTTCTGCTTGTGTGTCTGGGTTCTTACTTCAGAAAAGTCAGGAATACGTTTGATGACAACTATAAGTGTATAATTATGTTTCAAATGTGTTTGATTACACAATTTTATCTAAACCCACTATAAGCTACAGCCCTAAAGTGTGATACGTTTGTTTCATTCGTGATGTCATCATGTATGACCCTTGCGGTAATAAGGAGCCCCAGCTAACAAAGGCAAGACAGGTTTCGAGCTATACAATTCTTCATCCTTTCTTACCATAGACTCAATGATGGAACATTTTCTAGAGAGCTGTGGAGATCATAACTGAAAGGTTCTTAAGTGTTACTAATTAACTGTCTTGATTATACTTTGTGCAATAATCAGGTATCTGTGCATGATATTAGGCATTGTGATATCTATCTTCAGCAGACACTATCGTTAAGCAGATCACAAAAGACAAGATCACTTGGGGTGGCTTAGAAGGTACAGAAAGAAAATATTAAGTATTATAATGATTACAGATCCGTTATGAATAACGTTAGAAAATAGAAAACGTTATGAAATGAATAACACTATTCCAGAATTTGTGATTGTAGACCTATATATATCAGAAGAGGTCAGTATAGAGTGGTGTCAGGGAATCTTTTAACAACATCAGAGTAAAGTCAATAGACTAGTAGTAATCCAGGGGCGGATCCAGGAATTACGTAAAGGGGAGGCGCCTTTACAAAATTAAAGGGGGCGCACGAGCCCCCCACCCTTTTTTTTTTAAATCTCTTTTGTTTTAAGAAAAATAAGAACGGGGCGTGCTCCCGGTATGTCCCCCTCTGGATCCGCCACTGTAATCTCAAAAAAAAAAGAAAGAAGAAGAAGATAGATGGCAGCAATCACATTCTCCTGCAGCGATAAACAATCGATATGTATCGATGACATACCTTACATGCTACGGAGACGCGTTTTCGCTCACTCCCTGAGATTCGTGCGGGTCCTACGTCGATGAGGGAGTCAGCGCAATCCAGTAAGGAAAACTGAAGATAAACGGAATTTATCTATATTTGCACTCGACACTGCACTGCAACAACAATATTCCGATTCCAAAGTTAGTCATGAATAACTCTAACGTCCATAAAAATAAGAAAATGTTGAATCGCTAACACCGGTGTTAATACACTACGTTACTCAGGAGACAATGCATTAGCATAAACAGGAATACTATAACAACATATATTTGAAAATCTTTTAAAATACAAATCCCTATTTTGATATTGAAACTCACAAGGCTTTACATGAGAAGTGAGATCTCCACAAATTATTACAGACATGCAGTTTAATACATACATGTATTTGGAAATGCTATTGTTCATATTGAGCACTTCTTTTGAACAGCTTTATGATGGGATTGACATATATATGTTGGCATAAAGTTTCTTCTTTTATATCAGAAATCATTATCACAATCACTTGCTAGTTAGAGGGAGAATAGGGTATGACGTAACATATTTACATAATCAGAGTTTAAAGAATTGTCACTAGAGCATATTAAACAGATCACTGGCCTGAATTCAGAAAGTTAGTTCAAATCAAATTCCGAGGTTCAATTCACGGAGTAAAAGAGTGAGATTCGCGTGCAGAACACATTCACAAATTCACAATCGATTGAGGTCTGTTGGCGAACGCTCAGTACTGTGATGGTTGTGTCCCGCTCATTTAGGCAGTCGGAATGTACTATATGCTACAAAAATTATTTAAACTGTTTTTGTCTGAATTTCAATGTTAATTTTACCTGGGTTAGAAGTTCGTCGACCTTATTGATTATGTCTTGAGGTGACAGACGTTTATACATTGTCATCGTAGCCTTTGAAATAAATAAAGATACAGTGTGCGAGACAATTAATCATAATCATATAGTGATCGCGTTATTCAATTTACGTTAGAGAACGCACGATGCATAATTACCATGATATAAACAAAGGCTTGCGGATTCGTAATAATATGGATTTTTGCTGGAAATAAGAAAATTACAAGAAACATTAAGTGAATGAAAGGTGATTGTTGAATATTATTTTAGTGTTTATAGTATTTGCAACTATAGAAATATCACTGTGATTATTACTCCAGCCAAAAACTGAGGGAGTTAGCTCGATCCACAATATATTCATATGATTCCATTCCAACAATGCTGTTACCATGGCAATGCATTGTCTGACATCGACGAAAGATTTACTTAAGCAGTCATATGTAAAAGATTTCAAGTCAAATGCTCAAAAGCTGAGGATATTTACGCGTTCAACAATATTTTTTGTACCGTTTTACTGAACGAATGTTGTTACCATGGCAATGCATGATGCGGCATTGACGAAAAATATGTTTTACAGGTTTACATTCTATAGTGGTCACGTGCACCAAATTTTAAGACAAATACTCAAAAATTGTGGGAGTTACCTCAATCCACAACATTTTTGTGTGATTATCATTCAAAAAAAGGTACCATGGCAACACATGGTTCGACATTGATAAAAGATAAAGATTGCATATGTATGCAGTGATCACATCTGCGAGATTACAAATGCTCAAAAACTGATAGAGTTATTGGGGCTTAAAGGGTGGAGTTAATCCATCGTATATTTTTGTAGGATTTTCATTTAAAAAGAGTTACCATCATGGCAACACATTAGTTGACACTGACGATTTTCTTTTTTCTTTTACACATCTAGCTTCTATAGCGGTCAGATGTGTAAAATCTTACGTCAAATGCTCAAATACGGAGAGAGTTACTTCAATCCACATATTTTTGTATGATTTAAGAATTGCTGTTGCCATGGCATCACATATCTTGACACTTATAAAAAAGCGTCTTCCACACTAAAATATTACGGCGATCCTATGTCTTATATTCCAACTCCAGTTTCAACAACTGAGAGTAATTCGATTAACAAAAACTTGTATAATTTGTATAAAAAACTGCTGCCGCCATGGCAACACATTCCTTGACACTCAAAAGACAAGGTGTCTACTACACTTAACATTGATCACAATCATGTACGGAATTTCAACTGAACTGCTTTAAAACTCAGAGTAGTAGTTCGATCCACGACATTTTAGTATCATTTTCATGAAAATTGGCCGTTGCCTTAGCAACGCATTACTCAATACTGACGTAAAGATGTCTCGCACATCTACTTATGATGGCGGTCACACATGCCAAAGTTCAGGTCAATTGCACAAAAAAAAAAAAAAAAATGACGGAGTATTTTGATCCACAAGACTCGCAACTGACTCGCAACTGACAGACCGACAGATCGACCGCCCGACCGCCCGACCGCCCGACCACCCGACTGACAGACTGACCGCCTAACCGCCGTCCAGCCGACATCGGAGTGATTTCTATTCATCCCGTTATCATACCGGGAGTATAAAAAGGATTGTGAAATAAGTGTTATTAGCTTTTATGGTTGAATGTCAATAGCCGAAAATTGTCGCAAAATTTAGAAGCAACTTCGATCTTTACTTCTGTTGGCAAATCATAACAGCAACAACTTAACAGGAAAGAAACCAGTTTTATTGCTCGTTCCAGACTAACAGGATTAGGCATAAAGTTCTTTCTGTCGCAATCACCTCGACAGAACTATCAATACCTTAAAAGACAAGACTCTCCACTTGTCATACTCACAGAAAACATCAGATATTCACTGACTGTCAACGTTGGTGGCAGTATATCATTCTGTTGAACGTAGCCAATCAACTCCTCGGCTGTCGAGCCCAGTTCGGTAACAGGGTGTCCGTTTAACAACACCGTCCCTTTCACTTCCAGCCCGGAGGTTCCTCGGTTGGTCAACACATTCAACAAGGTGGTCTTTCCTGCCCCGCTAGTCGATTACGGGAGAAATGGTAATCACTACCGTAAATTAGAACATGCACTCATTTAACATTTAACGGCCACCCCCCCCCCCCCCACACACACACACACACAAATCTGTTGTACTGGTACCTATTGTACAACGTCGGTTAGTTTTCTGACATATTCGAAGTCCATCTTATCAGATTACAAAAGAGACTTTTCCCGACAACCACAAAACTTTCCCGAAGCTTACATGAAACTTAAAGGAATGGTATAGTTTTGGTTGACGCCTGGCTTCAGGTCTTTAACTTTTTATTTGGTGAGAAAATGAGACACCTTTTGTGAAATATGAAAGAGCATGTAATTTCAAGAGGAATTCAATGTTTATTTGATGAAAATTGATTTTTAAATGGCTGTCATATCCAAAACAAGCAATATTTATAAAAGGTGGACCCGCCTTTTATTAGGATCTCTTTGTTTTACTTCTCAGCTATTTCAAAACAGATTTTTATCAAATAAACTTTGAATTCCTCTTAGTATGGTATAATGCTCTGTCACATTTCATAAGTGGTGTCTCAGTTTCTTGTAAAAAGTTAGAAGCTCAATCCTCATCCCCACAAATACTTTACCATCCCTTTAATTGCCAGACAGAGCATAATGTATTCTTGTGGAAATGAATGGAGTTTTTTGTACAAATGAATGAAATAGTTATTTACATTATGTGTAGGCCCTACTGTTAATTAGTCCTTACAAATACCCAATGAATTTGACTTCGCTAGTGAATATTTTGGTTTATTACCATCACATTAATAATTGCGTGAACTTTGTAGTAAGTAGAGGGCATTTGTAAATTCCATAGAAAATAATAAGTACACATCACCTTTATATTGTTATCTTAAATATCTTCCAATTTACCTTGCACCCATTAATGCCATTAGCTGCCCCGGACCTGATACTCCAGACACTGAAAACAGAACAAAAAGAGAATCCTTTCATTTTGTAACTTCTGATTTAACAAACCTAAAAACAAGAAGATAACAACCACCACCAAACAAACAAAAGCCCGATAATGTTAGACAGATAGATAGATAGATACATAGATACATACATACATACATACATACATACATACATACTATAGTAGATAGATAGATAGATAGATAGATAGATAGATAGATAGATAGATAGATACATGTAAATCTTGGTTTATTTCATCAAAAGGAAATACACAGCAGCCCAGAGGCTGAATTGCGTGTTCTTGATGTGAATATATAAACGAAACAAAACAATGCGATACTATAATCATTCACATTAAACAGTCTATCCAAAAAATTGAGCCTTATTGTTTATTCATATACTACAAATACAATTACAAATACAACGTTTTAAAAAGATGAGCAAAGAGCTGTCGATATCAAGTTTGTAATACTTCATATCATCAATGCAATTGTAATATATCTTTCGGAATGAAGTCACTGCAAAGTGGGGGACAATATTCGCTGTTGCAAAGGGTTAGTTGAGAAAATACATTTCGAAGGATAAGAGGTCATCGATGACAAAAATTTGTATGTTCTAAACATCTTAGCATCTTTTCTTGAGGGGGAGGGATGTCTTAAAAGACGTAGTTTTCAGTCTTCTCCTCTGGAAAGGCACCGTTGCAACTGTGAGATATAACCAAGGGTGTTTGCTTGATTTGTCTTCTCTTTTTTTTTTTTCCTTGTTTGGTTCGTTTCTTTTGTTTGTTTGTTTGTTTGTTTGTTTCTCTCTTTCTTTTTTTTTAAATTTGTTGTTTTTCTTTACAGTTCGATATTCCGAATGTTCGTTAATCGGAAAATGAAATAAGGTCCGTCATTCCGAAAGTTCCTCAATCCGAGAATGGGGAAAAGGTGTCGGCTACTCCGAAGGTTCGCTTGTACACACCTACTTTTCATTTTTCGGAATAACGAACTTTATTATGTTTTCAGATTAACGACCCCTCGGAATAACGACGAATTCATTTGTTTTCGAATAGCA